>NC_088404.1:836143-888643 GCF_034236695.1 Oncorhynchus nerka
ATGTAGAAATGTAGTGTAGTGATGTAATGTAGTGATGTAGTGTAGTGATGTATTGTAGTGATGTAGTGTAGTGATGTAGTGATGTAATGTGGTAATATAGTGTAGTGATGTAATGTTGTGATGTAGTGTAGTGATGTAGTGTAGTGATGTATTGTAGTGATGTAATGTAGGGATGTAGTAATGTAGTGATGTAGTGTAGTGATTTAATGTAGTGATGTAATGTGGTGATGTAGTGTAGTGATTTAATGTGGTGATGTAGTGTAGTGATTTAATGTAGTGATGTAATGTGGTGATGTAGTGTAGTGATTTAATGTCGTGATGTATTGTAGTGATGTAATGTAGTGATATTGTGTGGTGTAGAAATGTAGTGTAGTGATGTAATGTAGTGATGTAGTGTAGTGATGTAGTGTAGTTATGTATTGTAGTGATGTAATGTAGGGATGTAGTAATGTAGTGATGTAGTGTAGTGATTTAATGTAGTGATGTAATGTGGTGATGTAGTGTAGTGATTTAATGTGGTGATGTAGTGTAGTGATTTAATGTAGTGATGTAATGTGGTGATGTAGTGTAGTGATTTAATGTCGTGATGTATTGTAGTGATGTAATGTAGTGATATTGTGTGGTGTAGTGATGTAGTGTAGTTATGTATTGTAGTGATGTAATGTAGTGATGTAGTGATGTAATGTAGTGATGTAGTGATGTAATGTAGTGATGTAGTGATGTAATGTGGTGATGTAGTGATTTAATGTAGTGATGTAGTGTAGTGATGTAGTGTAGTGATGTAGTTATGTAGTGTAGTGATGTAATGTAGTGATGTAGTGTAGTGATGTAATGTAGTGATGTAATGTAGTGATGTAGTGATGTAATGTGGTGATGTAATGTAAGGATGTAGTGATGTAATGTAGTGATATAGTGTAGTGATGTAATTTAGTAATGTAGTGTAGTGATATAGTGTAGTGTGGTGGTGTAGTGTAGTGATGTAATGTAGTGATATAGTGTAGTGATGTAATTTAGTGATGTAATGTAGTGATATAGTGTAGTGTGGTGGTGTAGTGTAGTGATGTAATGTAATGATATAGTGTAGTTATGTAATGTAATGATATAGTGTAGTGATGTAATGTAGTGATGTAGTGTAGTGTTGTAGTGCAGTGATGTAGTGATGTAATGTAGTGATATAGTGTAGTGTTGTAGTGCAGTGATGTATTGATGTAATGTTGTGATATAGTGTAGTGTTATCGTGATATAGTGTAGGGATGTAGTGTTGTGATGTAGTGTAGTGCTATCATAATATAGTGTAGGGATGTAGTGTTGTGATGTAATGATATAGTGTGGTGATGTAATTTAGTGATGTAATGTAGTGATATAGTGTAGTGTTGTAGTGCAGTGATGTAATGATGTAATGTTGTGATATAGTGTAGTGTTGTAGTGCAGTGATGTAGTGATGTAATGTTGTGATATAGTGTAGTGTTATCGTGATATAGTGTAGGGATGTAGTGTTGTGATGTAGTGTAGTGATGTACTGTAATGATATAGTGCAGGGGTCTAGTGTAGTAATGTAGTGATATAGTGTAGTGTTGTAGTGCAGTGATGTAGTGATGTAATGTTGTGATATAGTGTAGTGTTATCGTGATATAGTGTAGGGATGTAGTGTTGTGATGTAGTGTAGTGATGTACTGTAATGATATAGTGCAGGGGTCTAGTGTAGTAATGTAGTGATATAGTGTAGTGTTGTAGTGCAGTGATGTAGTGATGTAATGTTGTGATATAGTGTAGTGTTATCATGATATAGTGTAGGGATGTAGTGTTGTGATGTAATGATATAGTGCAGGGGTCTAGTGTAGTAATGTAGTGTAGTGATGTAAGGAAGTGATGTTGTGTAGTTATGTGGTGATGTTTTGTTATGTAGTGTAGTTATGTAAGGATATACTGTAGTAATGTAGGGATGTAGTGTAGTGTAGTGATGTACTGTAGGGATGTAGTGTAGTGTAGTGATGTAATGTGATGATGCAGTGATGTAGTGTAGTGATGAAGCGATGTAGCGCTGATGTACTGTTGTGGTGTAGTGATGTAATGTAGTGATGTAGTGTTTTGTAGTGATGTGATGTAATGTGATGATGCAGTGATGTAGTGTAGTGATGAAGCGATGTAGTGTAATGCTGTACTGTACTGATGTGGTGTCGTGATGTAGTGATGTAGTGATTTAGTGTAGTGATGTATTGATGTGTCATGATGTAGTGAAGTAATGATGTAGATTATTGATGCAATGTAGTGATGTCATGATTTAGTGTAGTGATGTCGTGATGTAGTGTAGTGATTTAGTGTAGTGATGTATTGATGTGTCATGATGTAGTGAAGTAGGGATGTAGTTTATTGATGTAGTGATGTAATGTAGTGATGTCATGATTTAGTGTAGTGATGTAGTGATGTATTGATATAGTGTAGTGATGTAGTGTCATCAAGTTTGCGGACGACACAACAGTGGTAGGCTTGATTACCAACAACGACGAGACGGCCTACAGGGAGGAGGTGAGGGCCCTCGGAGTGTGGTGTCAGGAAAATAACCTCACACTCAACGTCAACATAACTAAGGAGATGATTGTGGACTTCAGGAAACAGCAGAGGGAACACCCCCCTATCCACATCGATGGAACAGTAGTGGAGAGGGTAGTAAGTTTTAATTTCCTCGGCATACACATCACAGACAAACTGAATTGGTCCACTCACACAGACAGCATCGTGAAGAAGGTGCAGCAGCGCCTCTTCAACCTCAGGAGGCTGAAGAAATTCAGCTTGTCACCAAAAGCACTCACAAACTTCTACAGATGCACAATCGAGAGCATCCTGGCGGGCTGTATCACCGCCTGGTACGGCAACTGCTCCGCCCTCAACCATAAGGCTCTCCAGAGGGTAGTGAGGTCTGCACAACGCATCACCGGGGGCAAACTACCTGCCCTCCAGGACACCTACACCACCCGATGTTACAGGAAGGCCATAAAGATCATCAAGGACATCAACCACCCGAGCCACTGCCTGTTCACCCCGCTATCATCCAGAAGGCGAGGTCAGTACAGGTGCATCAAAGCTGGGACCGAGAGACTGAAAAACAGCTTCTATCTCAAGGCCATCAGACTGTTAAACAGCCACCACTAACATTGAGTGGCTGCTGCCAACACACTGACTCAACTCCAGCCACTTTAATAATGGGAATTGATGGCAAATTATGTAAAATATATCACTAGCCACTTTAAACAATGCTACCTAATATAATGTTTACATACCCTACATTATTCATCTCATATGTATACCTATATACTGTACTCTATATCATCTACTGCATCCTTATGTAATACATGTATCACTAGCCACTTTAACTATGCCACTTTGTTTACATACTCATCTCATATGTATATACTGTACTCGATACCATCTACTGTATCTTGCCTATGCCGCTCTGTACCATCACTCATTCATATATCTTTATGTACATATTCTTTATCCCTTTACACTTGTGTCTATAAGGTAGTAGTTTTGGAATTGTTAGCTAGATTACTTGTTGGTTATTACTGCATTGTCGGAACTAGAAGCACAAGCATTTCGCTACGCTCGCATTAACATCTGCTAACCATGTGTATGTGACAAATACAATTTGATTTGATGTAGTGTCGTGATGGGATGCAACAGGATGTCTCAATGCATTATCATTATTATTATTATTATTATTATTATTATTATTATTACTATTATTATTATTATTATTATTATTATTGTTATTATTATTATTATTATTGTTATTATTATTATTATTATTATTATTATTATTATTATTATTGTTATTATTATTATTATTATTACTATTATTACTATTATTATTATTATTATTATTATTATTATTATTATTATTATTATTGTTATTATTATTATTATTATTATTATTATTATTATTATTATTATTATTATTATTACTATTATTACTATTATTATTATTATTATTATTATTATTATTGTTATTATTATTATTATTATTATTATTATTATTATTATTATTATTACTATTATTACTATTATTATTATTTATGTGTAGAACATTATGATGTATGGGTTTTTGTATTTTAAAGATCTGTATAGATTAGCAGAAAATAATCTCATGAATTGTTAATTAACATCTTGTCTGTGTGTTCTCAGGTGGTGAACATGGCGTCGTGGCGGCTGGTCTGTGTCCTGGCTGTATGGACCTCTGTGTTGGGTCTGGCCCAGTGTTGTCCAGATACCTGTAGCTGTCTGGATAAATACGCCCACCATTTCGCTGACTGTGCCTACAAAGACCTGCTATTAGTTCCCGTAGGCCTCCCCTTCAACGTCACCACCCTCTCTCTCTCTGCCAACAAGATCAAACTCCTGAAGGCCAAGAGCTTTATTAACGTCACCCAGGTATGTTTGTGAATATGGTCCTAACTTCACCCAGGTGTGTGTGTGAATATGGTCCTAACGTCACCCAGGTGTGTTTGTGAATATGGTCCTAACTTCACCCAGGTGTGTGTGTGAATATGGTCCTAACGTCACCCAGGTGTGTGTGTGAATATGGTCCTAACTTCACCCAGGTGTGTGTGTGAATATGGTCCTAACGTCACCCAGGTGTGTGTGTGAATATGGTCCTAACATCACCCAGGTGTGTTTGTGAATATGGTCCTAACTTCACCCAGGTGTGTGTGTGAATATGGTCCTAACGTCACCCAGGTGTGTTTGTGAATATGGTCCTAACTTCACCCAGGTGTGTGTGTGAATATGGTCCTAACGTCACCCAGGTGTGTTTGTGAATATGGTCCTAACTTCACCCAGGTGTGTGTGTGAATATGGTCCTAACGTCACCCAGGTGTGTGTGTGAATATGGTCCTAACATCACCCAGGTGTGTTTGTGAATATGGTCCTAACTTCACCCAGGTGTGTGTGTGAATATGGTCCTAACGTCACCCAGGTGTGTGTGTGAATATGGTCCTAACATCACCCAGGTGTGTTTGTGAATATGGTCCTAACATCACCCAGGTGTGTGTGTGTGAATATGGTCCTAACGCCACCCAGGTGTTTGTGAATATGGTCCTAACGCCACCCAGGTGTTTGTGAATATGGTCCTAACGCCACCCAGGTGTTTGTGAATATGGTCCTAACGTCACCCAGGTGTGTGTGTGTGAATATGGTCCTAACTTCACCCAGGTGTTTGTGAATATGGTCCTAACGTCACCCAGGTGTTTGTGAATATGGTCCTAACATCACCCAGGTGTTTGTGAATATGGTCCTAACGTCACCCAGGTCTCTGTGTGAATATGGTCCTAACGTCACCCAGGTGTGTTTGTGAATATGGTCCTAACGTCACCCAGGTGTTTGTGAATATGGTCCTAACATCACCCAGGTGTTTGTGAATATGGTCCTAACGTCACCCAGGTGTTTGTGAATATGGTCCTAACGTCACCCAGATGTTTGTGAATATGGTCCTAACATCACCCAGGTGTTTGTGAATATGGTCCTAACGTCACCCAGGTGTTTGTGAATATGGTCCTGTGGGGTTCAGTTTGCAGATCATGGTTCTTGCAAAACCATGATTGTGGGTTTGATTCCCACTGGAGCCATACGAAAACTGTCTGAAAGCATGACTGCAAGTCACTGGCATATATTATATGATTATATTACATGGGATGGGCTGGGTACAGCAAAAGAGATATTAATATTGTATTCTTCTTCAGGTGACCTCCCTATGGCTGGCCCACAATGAGATCGTGACCATAGAGAGGGACACCTTGGCACTGCTGATCCAGCTGAGAAACCTGGACGTCAGCTACAATAAGATCAACAGCTTCCCCTGGGAAGACCTGGCCAACCTCACCTCCCTTCAGCTGCTCAAGATGAACAACAACGAGATGATCAACCTCCCTAAATATTCCTTCTCGACTCTCAAAGACCTGAGGTCCCTGAGGATCAACAACAACAGGTTCACTACTATAGTTCAGGGGACCTTCAGCTCTCTGAGCTCCATGTCTCACCTTCAGATCTACAACAACCCCTTCACCTGCTCCTGCAGTCTGGAGTGGCTGAGAGACTGGATCACGGAGTCTAAGATCTCTGTCCCGGAGCAGGACTCTATCGTCTGCGAGGCCCCAGAGCATCTGCAAGGGGCCCTGGTGACCAAAATGCCCAAGCTGGACTGCAAGGCCCCGTCAGTGTCCATCACCTACCAGCCAAACCTGGATAACACTGAGCTATACGAGGGCTTTATGGTGATTCTCAACTGTGAGACCAAGGGCAACCCCAAACCAGAGGTCAGTTGGGAGGTGGTGAATGCAAGGAACCAGAAGTTCACATTCAGTTTGCCCTCTGTGGTCAGCATGAATAGTGACTCGCCCATCAATGATAAAAGCACCAACGGCCGGTTCTTGGTCTTCCAGAACGGCACTATGATCATCCCCCGTATGAGCAAGAAGGAGGATGGGAACTACAGCTGCTCAGCTGTCAACGACCTCGGTAAAGCAGACAGCACAGTGAAGGTAGAGGTGGCGGTCACCAAGAAACAAGCCATTAACTCCATGCTGGACACCACAGCAGATAAGATCCTCCGTCCGTCTGGTGGAAACAAGCCGGGGCCTAAGATGACCAACAACATCATCAACTGGCCCAAGTCCGACTCTGAGAAGACCAAGAACGTTCCAACTGGGTCATCTGTTAAACACGCTGATGGCTCAGTGCAGGCTGGCGAGGGCTCAGAGGAGCTTCCGTTTACCAGGAAGTGTGGTATCAGCGATGGCACTCAGTACATCTCCAATCACGCATTCAACCTCAGTCTGGACCAGCTGAAGCAATACACATTTGATTTAGGTGTCATCGCGTTGGAGGTATCCGAGACGGAGGCCAAAGTGCAGCTCAACCCTCTCCAGCTCCCCAACAGTAAGAACAACCTTCACCTCAACCACAATGAGAACCTAGAGACCGTCGACAAAGAGCCTTTCAGCCTCTATCAAGGCTCAACCAAAACCCCTCTGGACATGCTCTATCTGTGTTTTAACACTGGTAACGGACACTCTGTGGTGCAGTGGTCCCGGATAGAGGAAGGGATCAACACCTATAAGTTTCAGGGCCTACAACCAGGCACTAACTACACCCTGTGTCTGACCTACGGAGGGCAGGACTGTCAGGTCCAGGTTGTCTTCACAACGAGGATGAAAATTCCTTCTCTGTTGATCATAGTGATGGTTAGTACCTTCCTGTTGGTGCTGGCTACAGTCCCTCTGCTGGGAGCAACCTGCTGTCATCTCTTAAACAAGTACCAGGGAAAGACTTACAAACTGATCATGAAGGCAGCGCAGAAGAACCCAGATCAAATGGACAAACATATGGTTGGAGGTGATTTCGACCCCCAGGTGTCGTTTGTAGAGTCAGAGAAGAATTCTAACCCAAGTGAGATAGGAGGAGAGGGGGAGGACGGACAGGACGGGGAGGAGGTGGAGGGGAGTGTGGTTACCGAGTCTATCCCAGGTTCTACATTAAAATTTGAGGTGGGTTCGGAGTACAGCGATAGATTACCATTGGGCACCGAGGCGGTGAATATCTCTGAGGATGGAAACGGTAACTACAAAGAGATGAGTCGCTGAGCAGAGCCGTGTGATGCTATCAAAGGAGAGAGAGATTGTAAAATAGTTACTTTCAACTACATTTTAAAGCAGGTAACTCACAGATCATTATTTCACGTAGAAATGATAGCCCTGATGAAGGTGGATAGTTAATTTTACCTCAGAAAGTAAGTGGTAACCCGTTATAACCCAAAGAAGAGACTTGTCCCAAAGCCACTAATGTGCTGAGGGTCATTGTCCTTTTGGAAGGTGAACCTTCACCCCAGTCTGAGGTCCTGAGCACACTGGAGCCTCAGTTTTTCATCAGGCTTCTCTTTACTTTGCTCTGTTCATCTTTCCTTCGATCCTGACTAGTCTCCCAGTCACTGTCGCTGAAAAAAATACCCACAGCACGATGCTGCCACCACCATGCTTCATTGTAGGTATGGTGCCAGGTTTCCTCCGGACAGAACATTGGCATTCCGGCTAAAGAGTTAAATCTGGGTTTCATCAGACCAGAGTATCTTGTTTCTGATGGTCTGACCATTCTTTAGGTGCCTTTTGACAAGCTGGATGGTTCTCCCATCTCCATAGAGGACCTCTGGAGCTCTGTCAGAGTGACCATTGGGTTCCTGGTCACCTCCCTGCCCAAGGCCCTTCTCCCCCGATAGATCAGTAACACTGCATTCTTGGGGACCTTCAATACTGCAGAAATGTTTTGTTACCCTTCCCTAGATATGTGCCTTGACACAATCCTGTCTTTGAGCTCTATGGACAATTCCTTCTACCTCATGGATTGTTTTTTTCTCTGACATGCGCTGTCAACTGTGGGACCTCATATAGACAGGTGCGCCTTTCCAAATCATGTCCAATCAATTGAATTTACCACAGATGGACTCCAATCAAGTTGTAGAAGCATCTCAAGGATGATCAATGGAAACAGGATGCACCTGAGCTGAATTTCGAGTCTCATAGCAAAGGGTCTGAATACTTATGTTAATATGTGACCGACCGGCTCGATTCGGTCTTATGTAGCAAAATTTGAAATTGTGTTTTTCATATTGGATAAAAGTAGAGACTCAGAGCTAGAAAATGGTATATCATACACTACAGTTGAGGAACAATGGGAAATCACTTTTGAGAAAATGGCCCTTGAACATTTTGGTACACCTACGGGAGAGCTCTTTTTTGTCTACACCCATCCAACATCGTTCACACCCTCTTAAGCTTTAGCCCCACCCATCTCTTTAAGGATTCACATGTGAGGCAATGTTCTAAACAACCAAAGATTTCAAGACTAAAGGCTGGTAAATACTACGGGTGTGTTCGTAAATTTAATCTGGAGTGCCAGAGTGTTTTCTGGGCATTTGTAATCTCAGCGTGGTCAGATTGTCCGTTCGTAAATTCAGAGTGTTTCACTGTCGGAGAGTTCAGAGCTGGACGCTCTGGCCGAGGAGTAGGGTTGATCTGAGTGTTCTGACGTAACAACAGCAGTCAAGCACTCAAGCTAACGGGCTAATGTTGGCTATCTTGCTAGCTACTTTCAGACACAAATGAGAGAACAGCTCACTCTGACCATTTTATTCACCCTAGGAGAGCTGGGTAGGCTGTTTTATCCAGAGTGTTGGTGACTGCAACTGTGCTGCTGGCAACAAGTTAATTACTCTCTTTTGCCAAATTCAATAGGTGTTGAGTGTTCATAAATCTGTCTGTTATCCACACTCAGACGAGAGGCTCTGAAATCGGAGTAGATAGCCAGAGCAAATCACCAGCTACGTCTATCGACAGTTGGCGCAGTGACATCATGAACAGTCTATGAAATGGTTACTTGCATAGAGGAGTCTTTTGTTTGGACATGTAGCCAGCTAGCTAGCTAAACAATGAACCATAATCCCAACTCATAACGTTACTACCCTGCATGAATCTGCGGGTAGCTAACCAACCAGGTTCAATGTTACCTAGCTAACATTAGGCTATAATGGCTCTGAGATACAGGTAATATTATTACACAGATCATACACATAACATTAGCTAGCGACCCAAATCAAATCAGACTTAATTTGTCACATGCGCCGAATACAACATGTGTAGACTTTACTGTAAAATGCTTACTTACAAGCCCTTAACCAACAGTGCAGTTCAAGAAGAAGTAGACTAAAATAAAAAGTAATAATAAACAGTAACAGAATAACAATAACGAGGCTATATACAGGGGGCACCGGTACCGAGTCAGTGTGCTGGGGTACAGGCTATTTGCGGTAATCTGTACATGTAGTTGGGGGCGAAGTGACTATGCAATGGCAACAAACAAACAAACAAACAGCGAATAGCAGCAGTGTACAAAAGGGAGGGGGTCAATGTAAATAGTCCGGTGGTGATTTTATGAATTGTTCAGCATCTTATGACTTGGGGGTAGAAGCTGTTCAGCATCTTATGACTTGGGGGTAGAAGCTGTTCAGCATCTTATGACTTGGGGGTAGAAGCTGTTCAGCATCTTATGACTTGGGGGTAGAAGCTGTTCAGCATCTTATGACTTGGGGGTAGAAGCTGTTCAGCATCTTATGACTTGGGGGTAGAAGCTGTTCAGCATCTTATGGCTTGGGGGTAGAAGCTGTTCAGCAGTCTTATGACTTGGGGGTAGAAGCTGTTGAGGAGCCTTTTGGTCCTAGACTTGGTGCTCCCGTACCGTTTGCCGTGCGATAACAGAGAAAACAGTCTCTGACAATTTTATGGGCTTCCCTCTGACACCGCCTATTATATAGGTCCTAGATTGCAGTTAAGTTGGCCCCAGTGATGTACTGGGACATTCGCATTACCCTCTGTAGCGCCTTACGGTCAGATGCCGAGCAGTTACCATACCAGGCGTTGATGCAACCGGTCAGGATGCTCTCAATGGTGCAGCTGTAGAATCTTTTGAGGATCAGGGGACACATGCCAAATCTTTTCAGTCTCCTGAGGGGGCAAAGGTGTTGTCGTGTCCTCTTCATGACTGTCTTGGTATATTTGGACCATGATAGTTCGTTGATGATGTGGACACCAAGTAACTAGAAACTCTCGACCCGCTCCACTACAGCCCCGTCGATGTTAATGGTGGCCTGTTCGGCCCTCCTTTTCCTGTAGTCCACGATCAGCTCCTTAGTCTTGCTCACATTGAGGGAGAGGTTGTTCTCCTGACACCACACTGCCAGTTCTCTGACCTCCTCCCTATAGGCTGTCTCATCGTTGTCGGTGATCAGGCCTACCACTGTTGTGTCGTCAGAAAACTTAATGATGGTGTTGGAGTCATGTTTGGCCACGCAGTCGTGGGTGAACAGGGAATATAGGAGTGGACTAAGTACACACCCCTGAGGGGCCCCAATGTTAAGGATTAGCGTGGCAGACGTGTTGTTGCCTACTCTTACCAGCTGGGGGCGGCCCGTCAGGAAGTCCAGGATCCAGTTGCAGAGGGAGGTGTTTAGTCCCACAGTCCTTAGCTTAGTGATGAGCTTTGTGGGCACTATGGTGTTGAACGCTGAGCTGAAGTCAATGAACAGCATTCTCACATAGGTGTTCCTTTTGTCCAGGTGTGAAAGGGCAGTGTGGAGTGTGATTGAGATTGTGTCATCTGTGGATCTGTTGGGGCGGTATGCGAATTGGAGTGGGTCTAGGGTGTCCGGAAGGATGCTGTTGATGTGAGCCATGACCAGCCTTTCAAAGCACTTCATGGCTACCGACGTGGGTGCCACAGGGCGGGAATCATGTAGGCAGGTTACCTTCACTTCACAGGGACTATGGTGGTCTGCTTGAAACATGTAGGTATTACAGACTCGGTCAGGGAGAGGTTGAAAATATCAGTGAAGACACTTGACAGTTGGTCCGTACATGCTTTGAGTAAACGTCCTGGTAATCAGTCTGGCCCAGCGGCTTTGTGAATATTGACCTGTTTAAAGGTTTTGTTCACATCGGCTACCAAGAGCGTTGTTACACAGTCATCCAGAACAGCTGGTGCTCTCGTGCATGCTTCAATGTTGCTTGCCTCGGAGCGAGCATGAAAGGCATTTAGCTCATCTGGTAGGCTCACGTCACTGGGAAGCTCGTGTCTGGGTTTCCCTTTGTAGTCTGTAATAGTTTTCAAGACCTGCCCCATCTGACGAGCATCAGGACCGGTGTAATAGGATTCAATCTTAATCCTGCATTGACACTTTGCTTGTTTGATGGTTTGTCTGAGGGCATAGCGGGATTTCTTATAAGCATCCGGATTACTCTCCCGCTCCTTGAAAGCGGCAGCTTTAGCCTTTATCTCGATGCGGATGTTGCCTGTAATCCTTGGCTTCTGGTTGTGATATGTATGTACGATCAATGTGGTGACAACGTCATCGATGCACTTATTTTGAAACCGCTGACTGAGGTGGTGTACTCCTCAATGCCATTGGATGAATCCCGGAACATATTCCTGTCTGTGCTAGCCAAACAGTCCTCTAGTGTAGCATCAGCGTCATCTGACCACTTCTGCATTGAGCAAGTCACTGGTACTTCCTGCTTTAGTTTTTGCTTGTAAGCAGGAATCAGGAGGATATAATTATGGTCAGATTTGCAAAATGGAGGGCAGGGAGAGCTTTGTATGCAGCTCTGTGTGTTGAGTAAAGGTGGTCTAGGATTAATTTTTTCTGGTTGCACATGTGACATGCTGGTAAAAATGTGTTAAAACTGATTTAAGTTTGCCTGCATTAAAGTCCCCGGCCACTAGGAGCGCCGCTAATGTTAGCTAGCTAGCTAACAGTACACTTTAACTTGAAATGAAAATGACTTTCTGACAAAATTAGAAACGTGTAATATCTGAAAATGTAGCTAGCTAGACTATTTTGCCCGTATACATGGATGGACTCACCCTCTCTGTCACGGATGCCATGGCTATCCGGAGACAGGTGTTTTCTCCATCTCTTTAGCTATCATACGCTAATTCCACTGATTTCAAAACTCGGTCCTCAAGAAAGTGGAGAGCAACAGTTCTATCGACAGTTGGCGCAGTGACATCATGAACCTGATATCTTTCACAAAAGCTCCGTTAGAAAGGATTACATACAGATACTGACCAGTTCAAATTATAGACAGAAGCTTGCTACATGGTAGACCAATCCGAACTCATCTCGGCATGTCCAGCCACTCATTATCTCAGCCAATCATAGCTACTGGAAAGGTTACTCACTTTTTCGTGGCTAAACCAACTAGGCTCATAATTGAACAATTTTGTTCAAATTTAAATGCAAGTTTGTTATTAAGGCATATGCAAGTTCACATGTTCCAGAAGGCATTTCTGCCCAAAAACACATTTTGATTAACATTCAAATAGCTCTCCTGTGAAGTAAAAAAATATATATATATACATATATATGTTTTCGCTTTGTCATTATGGGGTATTATGTGTAGATGAATGAGGAAAAAGTTGAGGGGTCTGAATACTTTCCAAATGCACTGTAAGCATTCAGACCCTTTGCTATGAGACTCTTAATTGAGCTCAGGTGCATCCTGTTTCCATTGATCATCCTTAAGATGTTTCTACAACTTGATTGGAGTCCACCTGTGGTAAATGAAATGGATTGGACATGATTTGGAAAGGCACACACCTGTCTATATAAGGTCCCACAGTTCACAGTGCATGTCAGAGCAAACGCTAAGCCATGAGGTCGAAAGAATTGTCTGTAGAACTCAGAGACAGGATTGTGTTGAGGCAAAAATCCGGGGAAGGGTACCAAAACATTTCTGCAGCATTGAAGGTCCCCAAGGTCCCCAAGAACACAGTGGCCTCCATCATTCTTAAATGGAAGAAGTTTCGAACCACCATGACTCTTCCTAGAGCTGGCCGCCCGGCCAAACTGAGCAATCGGTGGAGAAAGGCCTTGGTGAGGGAGGTGGCCAAGAACCTGATGGTCACTCTAACAGAGCTCTAGAGTTCCTCTGTGGAGATAGGAGAACCTTCCAGAAGGACAACCACCTCTGCAGTACTCAACCAATCAGGCCTTTATGGCAGAGTGGCCAGACGGAAGCCATTCCTCAATAAAAGGCACCTGACAGCCAAAAGGCACCTAAAGACTCTCAGACCATGAGAAACAAGATTCTGTGGTTTGATGAAACCAAGATTCAACTCATTGACCTGAATGCCAAGCATCACATCTGGAAGAAATCTGGCACCATCCCTACAGTGAAGCATGGTGGTGGCAGCAGGGACTAGGAGACTAGTCAGGATTGAGGCAAAGATTAATGGAGCAAAGTCAGAGAGACCCTTGCGGAGAACCTGCTCCAGAGCGCTCACAACCTCAAACTGGGGCAAAGATTCACCTTCCAACAGGACGATGACCCTAAGCACACAGTCAAGACTACTCAGGAGTGTTATCAGGACAAGTCTCTGAAGGTCCTTGAGTGGCCCAGTCAGAGCCCAGACTTGAACACGATCGCCATCTCTGGAGAGACCTGAAAAAGGCTGTGCAGCAACGCTCCCCATCCAACGTGACAGATTTTGAGAGGATCTGCAGAGAGGAATGACAGAAACTCCTCAAATACAGGTGTGCCAAGCTTGCAGCGTCATACCCATGAAGACTCAATGCTGTAATCACTGCCAAAGGTGCTTCAACAAAGTTCTGAGTAAAGGGTCTGAATACTTATATAAATGTGATATTTCAGTTTTACATTTTTAATAGATTTTCAAAAATGTCAAAAAACCTGTTTGTGTTTTCTCATTATGGGGTATTGTGTGTAGATTGATTATGGTAAAAAAAACAAAAAACAGTTTACTCAATTTTAGAATAATGTTGTAATGTAACAAAATGTGGAAAAATTCAAGGGGTCTGAATACTTTCTGAATGCAGTGTATATAAAACGTACAACATTCCTCTTACAGTAACAATAGACTACTGGAAGCACAGCTGTTCGACAGTTCAAACAGACCTCATAACTTGTAAAAAGAAGAAGACATTGAATTGTCCCCTTTATGCAATGTGTATTCTAGCCTTTAAATGTAAGCTTCACCTCAACAGGACACGGTGCTCGCCAGCACAGTGCTTATCAACTGTTATTTCCATTGTGCTGTGACGATCAAAGAGGGAACATCACGTTATGTAGTCAAGGCATGTTCCCGGTTCACTGTCAACTGATGTTGGTTAATGTAATGTGAGGGCTTTGACATGTGACTTATTTAACATCTAATGAATCTGAACATGTCCATGGCATGTCACACAGATGACTTATTATACTTACTTATTTCCTTCGTGTGGTTTTTTAGCGTAGGCCTATTCTATAGGAATTTAGATATTGTTCTTAATGTCGAAATGTGATGTAAAGACCCAGTGAAAATGAAAGGAATTGTATTTTTTTGGTGAAAGCATAAATGATCAGTTTCTACAGTATCATCAACTGACACTTTAAACGGCATCAGGTGGATTTCAGTGTCCTGTATTTTTATGCATCGTGAGTTTGTTTTGCGAGCTACTGTCCCAACGATGTTGTACAACTATCTCCCGACCTTTCAAGATTTTTGATATGATTTTATGTACGTGAAATTAATAAATTATCTAACAACATGTTTGCATCCTCAGATTTCCTGTCATTGGTTCAGCACAATGTTTTTCAACTTTTTGATCCTGGGATCAAATAAGGTCTGTAGTGACGCCTAAAGCACTGCGATGCAGTCCCAGCTCCGCCACTCCGGAGGCATTCAACTTGGTGGTTGTATATCTTTAAACTGCTGTGCATTAAATGAGAAAACAGGGTTTTATATAAGGTTAATGATTTTGGGCTCTGGCCTGTATGTGATCAAGCACACTTGAAGCTTGTTTTGTATTCTAGGCAAATAACAAAATGTTTTTCTTTCTTTCACGTTTGTAGACATTTTTCTTACTGATATGAAAGAGCTATATCGAGAACAAATGCATTGTGGGATAAGAGTTGGCTATTTAGACTGGGTTCTAAATTGTAAATACATGCTATGATATTACATTTAGCAGACAAAGTGATTTGAACAAATAACGCCTTTTTATTTATTTATAGACATAATAATATACCTTTTGTGCATCATCATAATATAGAGCTGCTTTTGACCAAACTCAACACTCACTGCCGCAGCCTGGGCTTCAGGAGCACTACATTCCCCTTATCCACTCACTGCCTCAGCCTGGGCTTCAGGAGCACTACATTCCCCTTATCCACTCACTGCCTCAGCCTGGGCTTCAGGAGCACTACATTCCCCTTATCCACTCACTGCCTCAGCCTGGGCTTCAGGAGCATTACATTCCCCTTATCCACTCACTGCCTCAGCCTGGGCTTCAGGAGCATTACATTCCCCTTATCCACTCACTGCCTCAGCCTGGGCTTCAGGAGCACTACATTCCCCTTATCCACTCACTGCATCAGCCTGGGCTTCAGGAGCACTACATTCCCCTTATCCACTCACTGCATCAGCCTGGGCTTCAGGAGCACTACATTCCCCTTATCCACTCACTGCATCAGCCTGGGCTTCAGGAGCACTACATTCCCCGTTTCCACTCACTGCCTCAGCCTGGGCTTCAGGAGCACTACATTCCCCTTATCCACTCACTGCCTCAGCCTGGGCTTCAGGAGCACTACATTCCCCTTATCCACTCACTGCATCAGCCTGGGCTTCAGGAGCACTACATTCCCCGTTTCCACTCACTGCCTCAGCCTGGGCTTCAGGAGCACTACATTCCCCCTATCCACTCACTGCCTCAGCCTGGGCTTCAGGAGCACTACATTCCCCTTATCCACTCACTGCCTCAGCCTGGGCTTCAGGAGCACTACATTCCCCTTATCCACTCACTGCATCAGCCTGGGCTTCAGGAGCACTACATTCCCCTTATCCACTCACTGCCTCAGCCTGGGCTTCAGGAGCACTACATTCCCCTTATCCACTCACTGCCTCAGCCTGGGCTTCAGGAGCATTACATTCCCCTTATCCACTCACTGCCTCAGCCTGGGCTTCAGGAGCACTACATTCCCCTTATCCACTCACTGCATCAGCCTGGGCTTCAGGAGCATTACATTCCCCTTATCCACTCACTGCCTCAGCCTGGGCTTCAGGAGCACTACATTCCCCTTATCCACTCACTGCATCAGCCTGGGCTTCAGGAGCACTACATTCCCCTTATCCACTCACTGCCTCAGCCTGGGCTTCAGGAGCACTACATTCCCCTTATCCACTCACTGCCTCAGCCTGGGCTTCAGGAGCACTACATTCCCCTTATCCACTCACTGCCTCAGCCTGGGCTTCAGGAGCACTACATTCCCCTTATCCACTCACTGCCTCAGCCTGGGCTTCAGGAGCACTACATTCCCCTTATCCATATGGTAGACTATGAAGCGCTGCTGCTGTCAGAGCAGCTTACCGATCACTGTACCTGTACACAGCCAATCTGTAAATAGCCCATCCAACTCCCTCATCCCCATATTTTTACTTACCCTCTTGCTCTTTTGCACCCCAGTATCTCTACTTGCACATCATCAAGTAGGCCCAGACGGCATCACCAGCCGCGTCCTCAGGGCATGCGCAGACCAGCTGGCTGGTGTGTTTACGGACATATTCAATCAATTTTTATCCCTGTCTGCTGTTCCCACATGCTTCAAGAGGGCCACCATTGTTCCTGTTCCCAAGAAAGCTAAGGTAACTGAGCTAAACGACTACCGCCCCGTAGCACTCACTTCCCTCATCATGAAGTGCTTTGAGAGACTAGTCAAGGACCATATCAACTCCACCCTACCTGACATCCTAGACCCACACCACGGTGTTCTCCACTGGCCTACCTGGTCAAATAAAGGTGTTCTCCACTGGCTTACCTGGTTAAATAAAGGTGTTCTCCACTGGCCTACCTGGTTAAATAAAGGTGTTCTCCACTGGCTTACCTGGTTAAATAAAGGTGTTCTCCACTGGCCTACCTGGTTAAATAAAGGTGTTCTCCACTGGCTTACCTGGTTAAATAAAGGTGTTCTCCACTGGCCTACCTAGTTAAATAAAGGTGTTCTCCACTGGCCTACCTAGTTAAATAAAGGTGTTCTCCACTGGCCTACCTGGTTAAATAAAGGTGTTCTCCACTGGCCTACCTAGTTAAATAAAGGTGTTCTCCACTGGCCTACCTGGTTAAATAAAGGTGTTCTCCACTGGCCTACCTGGTTAAATAAAGGTGTTCTCCACTGGCCTACCTGGTTAAATAAAGGTGTTCTCCACTGGCCTACCTAGTTAAATAAAGGTGTTCTCCACTGGCTTACCTGGTCAAATAAAGGTGTTCTCCACTGGCCTACCTGGTTAAATAAAGGTGTTCCCCACTGGCCTACCTAGTTAAATAAAGGTGTTCTCCACTGGCTTACCTGGTCAAATAAAGGTGTTCTCCACTGGCCTACCTGGTTAAATAAAGGTGTTCTCCACTAGCCTACCTGGTTAAATAAAGGTGTTCTCCACTGGCCTACCTGGTTAAATAAAGGTGTTCTCCACTGGCCTACCTGGTTAAATAAAGGTGTTCTCAACTGGCCTACCTAGTTAAATAAAGGTGTTCTCAACTGGCCTACCTGGTTAAATAAAGGTGTTCTCAACTGGCCTACCTGGTTAAATAAAGGTGTTCTCAACTGGCCTACCTGGTTAAATAAAGGTGTTCTCAACTGGCCTACCAGGTTAAATAAAGGTGTTCTCAACTGGCCTACCTGGTTAAATAAAGGTGTTCTCCACTGGCCTACCTGGTTAAATAAAGGTGTTCTCAACTGGCCTACCTGGTTAATAAAGGTGTTCTCCACTGGCCTACCTGGTTAAATAAAGGTGTTCTCCACTGGCCTACCTGGTTAAATAAAGGTGTTCTCAACTGGCCTACCTGGTTAAATAAAGGTGTTCTCAACTAGCCTACCTGGTTAAATAAAGGTGTTCTCAACTAGCCTACCTGGTTAAATAAAGGTGTTCTCAACTGGCCTACCTGGTTAAATAAAGGTGTTCTCAACTGGCCTACCTGGTTAAATAAAGGTGTTCTCAACTGGCCTACCTGGTTAAATAAAGGTGTTCTCCACTGGCCTACCTGGTTAAATAAAGGTGTTCTCAACTGGCCTACCTGGTTAAATAAAGGTGTTCTCAACTAGCCTACCTGGTTAAATAAAGGTGTTCTCAACTAGCCTACCTGGTTAAATAAAGGTGTTCTCAACTGGCCTACCTGGTTAAATAAAGGTGTTCTCCACTGGCCTACCTGGTTAAATAAAGGTGTTCTCAACTGGCCTACCTGGTTAAATAAAGGTGTTCTCAACTGGCCTACCTGGTTAAATAAAGGTGTTCTCAACTGGCCTACCTGGTTAAATAAAGGTGTTCTCAACTGGCCTACCAGGTTAAATAAAGGTGTTCTCAACTGGCCTACCTGGTTAAATAAAGGTGTTCTCAACTGGCCTACCTGGTTAAATAAAGGTGTTCTCAACTGGCCTACCTGGTTAATAAAGGTGTTCTCCACTGGCCTACCTGGTTAAATAAAGGTGTTCTCCACTGGCCTACCTGGTTAAATAAAGGTGTTCTCAACTGGCCTACCTGGTTAAATAAAGGTGTTCTCAACTAGCCTACCTGGTTAAATAAAGGTGTTCTCCACTGGCCTACCTGGTTAAATAAAGGTGTTCTCAACTGACCTACCTGGTTAAATAAAGGTGTTCTCAACTAGCCTACCTGGTTAAATAAAGGTGTTCTCAACTGGCCTACCTGGTTAAATAAAGGTGTTCTCCACTGGCCTACCTGGTTAAATAAAGGTGTTCTCAACTGGCCTACCTGGTTAAATAAAGGTGTTCTCAACTGGCCTACCTGGTTAAATAAAGGTGTTCTCAACTGGCCTACCTGGTTAAATAAAGGTGTTCTCAACTGGCCTACCAGGTTAAATAAAGGTGTTCTCAACTGGCCTACCTGGTTAAATAAAGGTGTTCTCAACTGGCCTACCTGGTTAAATAAAGGTGTTCTCAACTGGCCTACCTGGTTAATAAAGGTGTTCTCCACTGGCCTACCTGGTTAAATAAAGGTGTTCTCCACTGGCCTACCTGGTTAAATAAAGGTGTTCTCAACTGGCCTACCTGGTTAAATAAAGGTGTTCTCAACTAGCCTACCTGGTTAAATAAAGGTGTTCTCTACTGGCCTACCTGGTTAAATAAAGGTGTTCTCAACTGGCCTACCTGGTTAAATAAAGGTGTTCTCCACTGGCCTACCTGGTTAAATAAAGGTGTTCTCAACTAGCCTACCTGGTTAAATAAAGGTGTTCTCAACTAGCCTACCTGGTTAAATAAAGGTGTTCTCAACTGGCCTACCTGGTTAAATAAAGGTGTTCTCCACTGGCCTACCTGGTTAAATAAAGGTGTTCTCCACTGGCCTACCTGGTTAAATAAAGGTGAAATAAACTATAAATACAATAAATAATAACGTGGAAAATTGTTATTTACTATGAAATGTTATTTACTATGAAATGTTATTTACTATGAAATGTTATTTACTATGAAATGTTATTTCATATGAAATGTTACTATGAAATGTTACTATGAAATGTTACTATGAAACGTTATCTGATAAGCATCATGACGGAGATTTATTTCCTCAAGGCATGAAACGAAACAGTATATTTTATTTGACTTAACACCTAATTCAACAAGGAAATCTTTCGTTGTAGATTCATGTTAATCATAGAAATTGATTTATGTCAGAAGCAGCATGAGGCACTTCTGAAATACAATGCAATATACAATATAACGTGGATATAATGGTGGATATTAAAATGAAGAATCCAAAGCAAATAAGGATCCTGAATATCTTAACAGCAACAAACAACCAAACTTCCACAACATTCCACAACATTCGCAGCAAGATGACGGTATAGAAATGTCTAAGAGGTACCAGGTGATCTACAATAAAGACGTCAGCAAGATGACGGTATAGAAATGTCTAAGAGGTACCAGGTGATCTACAATAAAGACGTCAGCAAGATGACGGTATAGAAATGTCTAAGAGGTACCAGGTGATCTACAATAAAGACGTCAGCAAGATGACGGTATAGAAATGTCTAAGAGGTACCAGGTGATCTACAATAAAGACGTCAGCAAGATGACGGTATAGAAATGTCTAAGAGGTACCAGGTGATCTACAATAAAGACGTCAGCAAGATGACGGTATAGAAATGTCTAAGAGGTACCAGGTGATCTACAATAAAGACGTCAGCAAGATGACGGTATAGAAATGTCTAAGAGGTACCAGGTGATCTACAATAAAGACGTCAGCAAGATGACGGTATAGAAATGTCTAAGAGGTACCAGGTGATCTACAATAAAGACGTCAGCAAGATGACGGTATAGAAATGTCTAAGAGGTACCAGGTGATCTACAATAAAGACGTCAGCAAGATGACGGTATAGAAATGTCTAAGAGGTACCAGGTGATCTACAATAAAGACGTCAGCAAGATGACGGTATAGAAATGTCTAAGAGGTACCAGGTGATCTACAATAAAGACGTCAGCAAGATGACGGTATAGAAATGTCTAAGAGGTACCAGGTGATCTACAATAAAGACGTCAGCAAGATGACGGTATAGAAATGTCTAAGAGGTACCAGGTGATCTACAATAAAGACGTCAGCAAGATGACGGTATAGAAATGTCTAAGAGGTACCAGGTGATCTACAATAAAGACGTCAGCAAGATGACGGTATAGAAATGTCTAAGAGGTACATTTACATTACATTTAAGTCATTTAGCAGACGCTCTTATCCAGAGCGACTTACAAATTGGTGCTTTCACCTTATGACATCCAGTGGAACAGCCACTTTACAATAGTGCATCTAGGTCTTTTAAGGGGGAGGGGAGAAGGATTACTTTATCCTATCCTAGGTATTCCTTAAAGAGGTGGGGTTTCAGGTGTCTCCGGAAGGTGGTGATTGACTCCGCTGTCCTGGCGTCGTGAGGGAGTTTGTTCCACCATTGGGGGGCCAGAGCAGCGAACAGTTTTGACTGGGCTGAGCGGGAACTGTACTTCCTCAGTGGTAGGGAGGCGAGCAGGCCAGAGGTGGATGAACGCAGTGCCCTTGTTTGGGTGTAGGGCCTGATCAGAGCCTTGAGGTAGTGAGGTGCCGTTCCCCTCACAGCTCCGTAGGCAAGCACCATGGTCTTGTACCAGGTGATCTACAATAAAGACGTCAGCAAGATGACGGTATAGAAATGTCTAAGAGGTACCAGGTGATCTACAATAAAGACGTCAGCATTTTTCAATACTGAACTAAAATATAAACTCCAACATGCAACAATGTCCTTGACTTTACTGAGTTACAGTTGATATAAAGATATCCGTTAATTTAAATAAATCAATTAGGTCCTAATCTATGGATTTCACATGACTGGGAATACAGATATGCATCTGTTGGTCACAGATACGTAAAAAAAAATGGGCCTCAAGAAGGACCTCAGGTTCTCTTTACAGTATTTTTGTGCATTCAAATTGGCAATGGAGGTCTATTCTAAAATGTGCAGTTTTGTCACACAACACAATGTCACAGATGTCTCAAGTTTTGAGGGAGCGTGCAATTGGCATGCTGACTGCAGGAATGTCCAGGCTGAAATTGTAGGATTTTTCTTCCAAACAGCTCTTACACAAAAAGGGCCTTATCATATTTCTATCGACCTCCTAGTGGGGAAATATCATTTAAAAAACTGACTGTACTGGGTCTTAAAATTCTGTCAGTTACAATGTAAACTACTTAGCAGATATGAAACAAACCAACATTCATAATATTAGACAAAAATATCAAATTCACAGTTCTTGCTACAATACCAACTTCATAAGAGGTTTTAAAAATAGGTTATATTTGACTCAACGTTCCATGACGTACACGAAGGCATTGTTGGCAGAATAGATGGATGCAGTTGAATGCATGATTCATATAATTCACCAATACATTTCTTGGTATTTCTTGGTAGTCCAAAAACTATTGGTTGTAAATGGCCTGGTACGTTGTTTGCTGTCTCCATTCGAGATGCACTGTTTCAGTTTCAATGACTCAGGATAAATTACTATTTTGGACAAAAACAGTATTCAGACCTCTTGACCTGTTCCACATGTTGTTATGTTACAGCCTTATTCTAAAATTGATTAAATTATGTTTATTTTTATTTTTATTACATTTACATTTAAGTCATTTAGCAGACGCTCTTATCCAGAGCGACTTACAAATTGGTGCGTTCACCTTATGACATCCAGTGGAACAGCCACTTTACAATAGTGCATCTAAATCTTTTAAGGGGGGTGAGAAGGATTACTTTATCCTATCCTAGGTATTCCTTAAAGAGGTGGGGTTTCAGGTGTCTCCGGAAGGTGGTGATTGACTCCGCTGTCCTGGCGTCGTGAGGGAGTTTGTTCCACCATTGGGGGGCCAGAGCAGCGAACAGTTTTGACTGGGCTGAGCGGGAACTGTACTTCCTCAGTGGTAGGGAGGCGAGCAGGCCAGAGGTGGATGAAGGCAGTGCCCTTGTTTGGGTGTAGGGCCTGATCAGAGCCTGGAGGTACTGAGGTGCCGTTCCCCTCACAGCTCCATAGGCAAGCACCATGGTCTTGTAGCGGAAAGTATCTCTCTATCTCTTATCTACACACAATACCCTATAATCAGAAAGTGGAAACCGATTTTTTGAATTTTTTGTGCGTTTATTAAAAATAAAAAACAGGAATACTAAATAAGTATTCAGACACTTTGCTATGAAACTCTTAATTGAGCTCAATTAAGAGTCTCTTGTTTCTACAACTTGATTGGAGTCCAGCTGTGGTAAATTCAATTGATTGGACATGATTTGGAAAGGCACACACCTGTCTACATAAGGTCCCACAGTTGACAGTGCATGTCAGAGCAAAAACCAAGCCATGAGGTGGAAGGAATTGTCCGTAGAGCTCCGAGACAGGATTGTGTTGAGGCACAGATCTGGAGAAGGGTACCAACAAATGTCTGTAGCATTGAAGGTCCCCAAGAACACAGCGGCCTCCATCATTCTTAAATGGAAGAAGTTTGGAACCACCAAGACTCTTCCTAGAGCTGGCCATCCAGCCAAACTGAGCAATCGGTGGAGAAGGGTCTTGGTGAGGGAGGTGACCAAGAACCTGATGGTCACTCTAACAGAGCTCTAGAGTTCCTCTGTGGAGATAGGAGAACCTTCCAGAAGGACAACCATCTCTGCAGGACTACACCAATCAGGCTTTTATGGAAGAGTGACCAGACGGAAGCCACTGCTCGGTAAAAGGCATATGACAGGCCGCTTGGAGTTTGGCAAAAGGCATCTAAAGGACTCTCAGACCATGATAGTCTGATGAAAACCAAGATTGAAGTATTTGGCCTGAATGCCAAGCGTCACATCTGGAGGCACCATCCCTAAATTAAGCATGCTGGTGGCAGCATTGTGCTGTGGGGATGTTTTCAGTGGCAGGGACTGGGAGACTAGTCAGGATCTAGGGAAACATGAACGGGGCAAAGCATAGAGAGATACTTGATGAAAACCTAGGATCCTAGGATAGGATAAAGTAATCCTTCTCCCCCCCCCCCTTAAAAGACCTAGATGCACTATTGTAAAGTGGCTGTTCCACTGGATGTCATAAGGTGAAAGCACCAATTTGTAAGTCGCTCTGGATAAGAGCGTCTGCTAAATGACTTAAATGTAAATGTAAATGTAAAACCTGTTCCAGGGGGAAGGCTCACCTTCCAAAAGGACATTGACCCTAAGCACACAGCCAAGACAACGCAGGAGTGGCATCAGGACAAGTCTCTGAAGGTCCTTGAGTGACCCAGCCAGAGCCCTGACTTGAACTCAATCGAACATCTCTGGAGAGACCTGAAAAAGGCTGTGCAGCAACGCTCCCCGTCTAACCTGACAGAGGTTGAGAGGATCTGCAGAGATGTCAGGCCCTACTGCCTGTAAACACACAGTCCAGTTCATAGTGAATGATGTCAGGCCCAACTGCCTGTAAACACACAGTCCAGTTCATAGTGAATGATGGCAGGCCCAACTGCCTGTGAACACACAGTCCAGTTCATAGTGAATGATGGCAGGCCCAACTGCCTGTGAACACACAGTCCAGTTCATAGTGAATGATGACAGGCCCTACTGCCTGGAAACACACAGTCCAGTTCATAGTGAATGATGGCAGGCCCTACTGCCTGTAAACACACAGTCCAGTTCATAGTGAATGATGACAGGCCAATACCTAATTCCCCAACTTTCTAAGAATTTATGAAAATGTGTAAATGAGAATATCTAAGTGATCGCTTGTTCGAAAATTTAAAAAACTGTAATATTCTTCCTGTATATGAACAGATTGTCATAATATTTCATGTTGCTAAAATTCTGTAATTTCCGTTTGAACATCAAGACTCAGACTTTCAAAAAATCATTGAATCGTTCGAGTTTTCAACAAATCGTAAATGGTTCATTGAGTCAACAGACATGCAGTCAGATCTTTGCATAGACATACAGTATAATACTATAGAGACTATCGGCATATATTCAGTTTCAGTTAGCCGCTGCCTCTGTCTTCTTCCCTGCCTCCTTCTTGCTTCCCTCCTTGGCGGGTCTGTTTAGGCTTCTACTCTGAAGCTGGAAGTGCTTCCTAGAGCCAATCAGTGACCAGGGTATAGAAGAGCAGCCAGTTGTCCCGTTTATAGATAGATACCTTACGCTGCTGCTTCTCCTCCTGATTGACATGGATGCCTGGGGGAGACACACACACACACACACACACACACACACACAGAGTATACATATGAACAGACAGACACATAGGTTGTTCACAATAATCAGACAGACAGCATGTTCACACAAAGACAGACAGACAGAATGTTAAAACAACAGATGTAGCTCTACCAGTCTCATGTACTTCATCCAAAGAGAAACCAGTCTTTTCAAATGCAGTATTTGTAGGCTTGTATGCTTTGAGACAAGCGTGCACACTCATCTTGTTAAATCAATAAATGTCCGATTTTTGTTATTTGGATATTGGTTAGGTTATAATTAGGCAAGCTACGTTGCTCACGATAATATTTTCTAGTTGGCTAATTTTTCAGAACATTTTGCTAGCATGTTATGTAGTTTACCAAGTGGATTATTTTACTGCTCACTCACCTACTCCTAACCAAAAGTCTGTGACTTCACTGAACTGCCTGATAATCAATCAATGGGATTTTGTTTCAATGAATCTCCGTCTGTATAGGCCATTTGGTTAATTGGTTTCTGTCTGGGCATATAAGTGGTAGCCCATCCATCAGAGAAAAGTTTAGCAAGTTGTAATGGAGCCTAAATCAAGTGTTATTATGCTCAATCTCATATAATGTAGGCAACTCCAAAAGCCTGCGGACCTGAAACATGACACTCACACGTAAATAGAATTGCAATTATACCATCAATGTAAGACTACGCCTGATCTCGAACAAAGCAGAGCGAGGGAAAGATTCTACGCCTGATCCCGAACAAAGCAGAGCGAAGGAAAGATTCTATGCCTGATCCCGAACAAAGCAGAGCGAGGGAAAGATTCTACACCTGATCTCGAACAAAGCAGAGCGAGGGAAAGATTCTACGCCTGATCCTTAACAAAGCAGAGTGAGGGACAGACTCTATGCCTGATCTCTAACAAAGCGGAGTGAGGGAAGACTCTACGCCTGATCCCGAACAAAGCGGAGTGAGGGAAAGATTCTACGCCTGATCTCTAACAAAGCAGAGTGAGGGACAGACTCTATGCCTGATCCCGGACAAAGCGGAGTGAGGGTAAGATTCTACGCCTGATCTCTAACAAAGCGGAGTGAGGGTAAGATTCTACGCCTGATCTCTAACAAAGCAGAGTGAGGGACAGACTCTATGCCTGATCTCTAACAAAGGGAAGTGAGGGTAAGACTCTACGCCTGATCTCTAACAAAGCAGAGCGAGGGAAAGATTCTACGCCTGATCCCGAACAAAGCAGAGCGAGGGAAAGATTCTACGCCTGATCCCGAACAAAGCAGCGTGAGGGTAAGATTCTGCGCCTGATCCCGAACAAAGCGGAGCGAGGAAAGATTCTACGCCTGATCTCTAACAAAGCAGAGTGAGGGAAAGATTCTACGCCTGATCTCTAACAAAGCAGAGTGAGGGAAAGATTCTACGCCTGATCTCTAACAAAGCAGAGTGAGGGAAAGATTCTACGCCTGATCTCTAACAAAGCAGAGTGAGGGAAGGACAGAGATGAAACGTGGATAATATAGCAGAGCGAGGGTAGGACAGAGATGAAACGTGGATAATATAGCAGAGCGAGGGTAGGACAGAGATGAAACGTGGATAATATAGCAGAGCGAGGGTAGGACAGAGATGAAACGTGGATAATATAGCAGAGCGAGGGTAGGACAGAGATGAAATGTGGATAATATAGCAGAGTGAGGGTAGGACAGAGATGAAACGTGGATAATATAGCAGAGCGAGGGTAGGACAGAGATGAAATGTGGATAATATAGCAGAGTGAGGGTAGGACAGAGATGAAATGTGGATAATATAGCAGAGTGAGGGTAGGACAGAGATGAAATGTAGATAATATAGCAGAGTGAGGGTAGTACAGAGATGAAATGTGGATAATATAGCAGAGCGAGGGTAGGACAGAGATGAAACGTGGATAATATAGCAGAGCGAGGGTAGGACAGAGATGAAACGTGGATAATATAGCAGAGCGAGTGTAGGACAGAGATGAAACGTGGATAATATAGCAGAGCGAGGGTAGGACAGAGATGAAATGTGGATAATATAGCAGAGTGAGGGTAGGACAGAGATGAAACGTGGATGATATAGCAGAGTGAGGGTAGGACAGAGATGAAACGTGGATAATATAGCAGAGCGAGGGTAGGACAGAGATGAAACGTGGATAATATAGCAGAGTGAGGGTAGGACAGAGATGAAACGTGGATAATATAGCAGAGCGAGGGTAGGACAGAGATGAAACGTGGATAATATAGCAGAGTGAGGGTAGGACAGAGATGAAACGTGGATAATATAGCAGAGCGAGGGTAGGACAGAGATGAAACGTGGATAATATAGCAGAGCGAGGGTAGGACAGAGATGAAATGTGGATAATATAGCAGAGCGAGGGTAGGACAGAGATGAAACGTGGATAATATAGCAGAGTGAGGGTAGGACAGAGATGAAATGTGGATAATATAAGAGAGCGAGGGTAGGACAGAGATGAAATGTGGATAATATTGCAGAGCGAGGGTAGGACAGAGATGAAATGTGGATAATATAGCAGAGCGAGGGTAGGACAGAGATGAAACGTGGATAATATAGCAGAGCGAGGGTAGGACAGAGATGAAACGTGGATAATATAGCAGAGCGAGGGTAGGACAGAGATGAAACGTGGATAATATAGCAGAGCGAGGGTAGGACAGAGATGAAACGTGGATAATATAGCAGAGCGAGGGGTAGGACAGAGATGAAACGTGGATAATATAGCAGAGTGAGGGTAGGACAGAGATGAAACGTGGATAATATAGCAGAGCGAGGGTAGGACAGAGATGAAACGTGGATAATATAGCAGAGTGAGGGTAGGACAGAGATGAAACGTGGATAATATAGCAGAGCGAGGGTAGGACAGAGATGAAACGTGGATAATATAGCAGAGCGAGGGTAGGACAGAGATGAAATGTGGATAATATAGCAGAGCGAGGGTAGGACAGAGATGAAACGTGGATAATATAGCAGGGTGAGGGTAGGACAGAGATGAAATGTGGATAATATAAGAGAGCGAGGGTAGGACAGAGATGAAATGTGGATAATATTGCAGAGCGAGGGTAGGACAGAGATGAAATGTGGATAATATAGCAGAGTGAGGGTAGGACAGAGATGAAACGTGGATAATATAGCAGAGCGAGGGTAGGACAGAGATGAAACGTGGATAATATAGCAGAGCGAGGGTAGGACAGAGATGAAACGTGGATAATATAGCAGAGTGAGGGTAGGACAGAGATGAAACGTGGATAATATAGCAGAGCGAGGGTAGGACGGATATGAAACGTGGATAATATAGCAGAGCGAGGGTAGGACGGAGATGAAACGTGGATAATATAGCATAGCGAGGGTAGGACAGAGATGAAACGTGGATAATTTAGCAGAGCGAGGGTAGGACAGAGATGAAACGTGGATAATATAGCAGAGCGAGGGTAGGACAGAGATGAAACGTGGATAATATAGCAGAGCGAGCGTAGGACAGAGACGAAATGTGGATAATATAGCAGAGCGAGGGTAGGACAGAGATGAAACGTCGATAATATAGCAGAGCGAGGGTAGGACAGAGATGAAACGTGGATAATATAGCAGAGCGAGGGTAGGACAGAGATGAAACGTGGATAATATAGCAGAGCGAGGGTAGGACAGAGATGAAACGTGGATAATATAGCAGAGCGAGGGTAGGACAGAGATGAAACGTGGATAATATAGCAGAGCGAGGGTAGGACAGAGATGAAACGTGGATAATATAGCAGAGTGAGGGTAGGACAGAGATGAAATGTGGATAATATAGCAGAGTGAGGGTAGGACAGATATGAAACGTGGATAATATAGCAGAGCGAGGGTAGGACAGAGATGAAACGTGGATAATATAGCAGAGTGAGGGTAGGACAGAGATGAAACGTGGATAATATAGCAGAGCGAGGGTAGGACAGAGATGAAACGTGGATAATATAGCAGAGCGAGGGTAGGACAGAGATGAAACGTGGATAATATAGCAGAGCGAGGGTAGGACAGAGATGAAACGTGGATAATATAGCAGAGCGAGGGTAGGACAGAGATGAAACGTGGATAATATAGCAGAGTGAGGGTAGGACAGAGATGAAACGTGGATAATATAGCAGAGCGAGGGTAGGACAGAGATGAAATGTGGATAATATAGCAGAGCGAGGGTAGGACAGAGATGAAACGTGGATAATATAGCAGAGCGAGGGTAGGACAGAGATGAAACGTGGATAATATAGCAGAGCGAGGGTAGGACAGAGATGAAACGTGGATAATATAGCAGAGCGAGGGTAGGACAGGGTAGGGATTGTTTCTAAATATACCTTTTTATATGACAGCGGTTCCACATGGTCCCATGACGCAAGTTCAAATCAAATCAAATCAAATCGTACATCAGCTGATAACTCAAAGTGCTGTACAGAAACCCAGCCTAAAACCCCAAACAGCAAGCAATGCAGGTGTAGAAGCACGGTGGCTAGGAAAAACTCCCTAGAAAGGCCAAAACCTAGGAAGAAACCTAGAGAGGAACCAGGCTATGTGGGGTGGCCAGTCCTCTTCTGGTTGTGCTGGGTGGAGATTAGAGCTGGGTGGAGATTAAAGAACAGAACATGGCCAAGATTTTCAAATGTTCATAAATGACCAACATGGTCCAATAATAATAAGGCTGAACAGTTGAAACTGGAGCAGCAGCACGGCCAGGTGAACTGGGGACAGCAAGGAGTCATCATGTCAGGTCTTGGGCTCAGAGAGAGAGAGAAAGAAAGAGAGAAAGAGAGAGAATTAGAGAGAGCACACTTAAATTCACACAGGACACCGAATAGGACAGGAGAGGTTCTCCAGATATAACAAACTGACCGGATGATCACATCAGTGACTCAACCCACTCAGGTGACGCACCCCTCCCAGGGACGGTATGAGAGAGCCCCAGTAAGCCAGTGACTCAGCCCCTGTAATAGGTTTAGAGGCAGAGAATCCCAGTGGAAAGAGGGGAACCGGCCAGGCAGAGACAGCAAGGCCAGTTCGTTGCTCCAGAGCCTTTCCGTTCACCTTCTCACTCCTGGGCCAGACTACACTCAATCGTATGACCCACTGAAGAGATGAGTCTTCAGTAAAGACTTAAAGGTTGAGACCGAGTTTGCGTCTCTGACATGGGTTGTGTGTGGAAAAACATTATTTGTATTTTATTCTGTTATATTCAGTTTTATTCTTACCATAGAATATATGTGTGTTGACTGTCATCAGTTAGGTGGGTCTTGTCTGTTTAATAAACAAAATGACCAACTATTGATTTCATTTGGATGGCGTAGCCATGGCTGTACAGATCCGTAACATCGGCCTAATTAAACTCATAATATGCAATTCTCTTCTTTTGAAAATACATTTAGACTCATAATGTTTCTGAGGACCTGCCTAAACTAATTAATGATGGATTTATTTTTGATGGTGTATATTCTCAATGCATTTATTTACATAGACCCCACCCACATCTGCACACAACCACTACCACCACTCGTCCCCGTCATGCAGACAGGGGGAATTAAAAGTGTATGCAGGCAGGAATGTTTTAAATGTGCCTGTTTGTAAGGGGGTCATTTAAACATTGACCAGCTTGTTTTACAGAGAAAATAGTGAAAATACTTAGTAAAAGCAGCAGATATAAGACCATAGATGATTACTGATGCTGCAGAACAACAGCTAGCTCACAATAGATGATTACTGGTGATGATGCTGCAGAACAACAGCTAGCTCACAATAGATGATTACTGGTGATGATGCTGCAGAACAACAGCTAGCTCACAATAGATGATTACTGGTGATGAAGCTGCAGAACAACAGCTAGCTCACAATAGATGATTACTGGTGATGAAGCTGCAGACTAGCATAATACCCAGAGTCCGACTGAATGAAGCAGCTCCATGGTGGAGACTACTGAATGAAACAGCTCCATGGTGGAGACTACTGAATGAAACAGCTCCATGGTGGAGACTACTGAATGAAACAGCTCCATGGTGGAGACTACTGAATGAAACAGCTCCATGGTGGAGACTACTGAATGAAACAGCTCCATGGTGGAGACTACTGAATGAAACAGCTCCATGGTGGAGACTACTGAATGAAACAGCTCCATGGTGGAGACTACTGAATGAAACAGCTCCATGGTGGAGACTACTGAATGAAACAGCTCCATGGTGGAGACTACTGAATGAAGCAGCTCCATGGTGGAGACTACTGAATGAAACAGCTCCATGGTGGAGACTACTGAATGAAACAGCTCCATGGTGGAGACTACTGAATGAAACAGCTCCATGGTGGAGACTACTGAATGAAACAGCTCCATGGTGGAGACTACTGAATGAAACAGCTCCATGGTGGAGACTACTGAATGAAACAGCTCCATGGTGGAGACTACTGAATGAAACAGCTCCATGGTGGAGACTACTGAATGAAACAGCTCCATGGTGGAGTCCGACTGAATGAAACAGCTCCATGGTGGAGACTACTGAATGAAACAGCTCCATGGTGGAGACTACTGAATGAAACAGCTCCATGGTGGAGACTACTGAATGAAACAGCTCCATGGTGGAGACTACTGAATGAAACAGCTCCATGGTGGAGACTACTGAATGAAACAGCTCCATGGTGGAGTCCGACTGAATGAAACAGCTCCATGGTGGAGACTACTGAATGAAACAGCTCCATGGTGGAGTCCGACTGAATGAAACAGCTCCATGGTGGAGACTACTGAATGAAACAGCTCCATGGTGGAGACTACTGAATGAAACAGCTCCATGGTGGAGACTACTGAATGAAACAGCTCCATGGTGGAGACTACTGAATGAAACAGCTCCATGGTGGAGACTACTGAATGAAACAGCTCCATGGTGGAGTCCGACTGAATGAAACAGCTCCATGGTGGAGACTACTGAATGAAACAGCTCCATGGTGGAGACTACTGAATGAAACAGCTCCATGGTGGAGTCCGACTGAATGAAACAGCTCCATGGTGGAGACTACTGAATGAAACAGCTCCATGGTGGAGACTACTGAATGAAACAGCTCCATGGTGGAGTCCGACTGAATGAAACAGCTCCATGGTGGAGACTACTGAATGAAACAGCTCCATGGTGGAGACTACTGAATGAAACAGCTCCATGGTGGAGTCCGACTGAATGAAACAGCTCCATGGTGGAGACTACTGAATGAAACAGCTCCATGGTGGAGACTACTGAATGAAACAGCTCCATGGTGGAGACTACTGAATGAAACAGCTCCATGGTGGAGTCCGACTGAATGAAACAGCTCCATGGTGGAGACTACTGAATGAAACAGCTCCATGGTGGAGACTACTGAATGAAACAGCTCCATGGTGGAGTCCGACTGAATGAAACAGCTCCATGGTGGAGACTACTGAATGAAACAGCTCCATGGTGGAGACTACTGAATGAAACAGCTCCATGGTGGAGTCCGACTGAATGAAACAGCTCCATGGTGGAGACTACTGAATGAAACAGCTCCATGGTGGAGACTACTGAATGAAACAGCTCCATGGTGGAGACTACTGAATGAAGCAGCTCCATGGTGGAGACTACTGAATGAAACAGCTCCATGGTGGAGACTACTTTATGAAGCAGCTCAATGGTGGAGACTACTTTATGAAGCAGCTCAATGGTGGAGACTACTGAATGAAGCAGCTCAATGTGGAGACTACTGAATGAAGCAGCTCAATGTGGAGTCCGACTGAATGAAACAGCTCCATGGTGGAGACTACTGAATGAAGCAGCTCCATGGTGGAGACTACTGAATGAAGCAGCTCCATGGTGGAGACTACTGAATGAAGCAGCTCCATGGTGGAGACTACTGAATGAAACAGCTCCATGGTGGAGACTACTGAATGAAACAGCTCCATGGTGGAGACTACTGAATGAAGCAGCTCAATGGTGGAGACTACTGAATGAAGCAGCTCCATGGTGGAGACTACTGAATGAAACAGCTCAATGGTGGAGACTACTGAATGAAGCAGCTCAATGGTGGAGACTACTGAATGAAACAGCTCCATGGTGGAGACTACTGAATGAAACAGCTCCATGGTGGAGACTACTGAATGAAACAGCTCCATGGTGGAGACTACTGAATGAAGCAGCTCCATGGTGGAGACTACTGAATGAAGCAGCTCAATGGTGGAGACTACTGAATGAAACAGCTCCATGGTGGAGACTACTGAATGAAACAGCTCAATGGTGGAGACTACTGAATGAAACAGCTCAATGGTGGAGACTACTGAATGAAGCAGCTCAATGGTGGAGACTACTGAATGAAGCAGCTCCATGGTGGAGACTACTGAATGAAGCAGCTCAATGGTGGAGACTACTGAATGAAGCAGCTCAATGGTGGAGACTACTGAATGAAACAGCTCCATGGTGGAGACTACTGAATGAAGCAGCTCCATGGTGGAGACTACTGAATGAAACAGCTCCATGGTGGAGACTACTGAATGAAGCAGCTCCATGGTGGAGACTACTGAATGAAGCAGCTCAATGGTGGAGACTACTGAATGAAGCAGCTCAATGTGGAGACTACTGAATGAAGCAGCTCCATGGTGGAGACTATAGGTAACAAACAAACAGCGAGAAGCAGCAGTGTACAAGAGGGGGGTTTCAATGTAAATTGACCCAGTGGCGATTGTTATGAATTGTTCAGCAGTCTTATGGCTTGGGGGTAGAAGCTGTTGAGGAACCTTTTGGTCCTAGACTTGTCGCTCCGGTACCACTTGCCGTGCGGTAGCAACTTTTCCTGTAGTCCATGATCAGCTCATTTGTTTTGCCCCTGAGGGGCCCCAGTGTTAAGAATCAGCGTGGCAGACGTGTTGTTGCCTACTCTTACCACCTGGGGGCGACCCGTCAGGAAGTCCAGGATCCAGATGCAGAGGGAGGTGTTGAGTCCCAGGGTCCTTAGCTTAGTGATGAATTTGTGTGGACTATGGTGTTGAACGCTGAGCTGTAGTCAATGAATAGCATTCTCACATAGGTTGTTATTTTGTCCAGGTGGGAAAGGGCAGTGTGGAATGCAATAGAGATTGCATCATCTGTGGATCTGTTTGGACGGTATTCAAATTGGAGTGGATCTAGGGTTTTTGGGATAATGGTGTTAATGTGAGCCATTACCAGCCTGGCTATATGGACGTGAGTGCTACGGGTCTGTAGTCATTTAGGCAGGTTGCCTTTGTGTTCTTGTGCACAGGGACTATGGTGGTCTGCTTGAAACATGTTAGTAGTACAGACTCAATCAGGGACATGTTGAAAATGTCAGTGAAGACACCTGCCAGTTGGTCAGCACACGTCCTGGTAATCCGTCTGGCCTCGCAGCCTTGTGTATGTTGACCTGTTTAAAGGTCTTACTCCGTCGGCTAAGGAGAGTGTGATCACACAGTCGTCCGGAAGAGCTGATGCTCTCATGCATGCCTCAGTGTTCCTTGCCTCGAAGCGAGCATAGAAGTGATTTAGCTCATCTGGTAGGCTCGTGTCACTGGGCAGCTCGCGACTGTGCTTCCCTTCGTGGTCTCTAAAAGTTTGCAGGCCCTGCCAAATAAGACGAGCGTCGGAGCCAGTGTAGTACAATTCATACCATTTAATCTTGTCCTATATTGGTGCTTTGCTGTTTGATGGTTCGTCATAGGGCATAGCAGGATTTCTTATAAGCTTCCGGGTTAGAGTCCCGCAATTTGAAAGCGGCAGCTCTTCCCTTTAACTCAGGTCGAATGTTGGCTGTAATCCATGGCTTCTGGTTGGGGTAGGTACGTACAGTCACTGTGGGGACGACGTCCTCGATGCACTTATTGATAAAGCCAGTGACCGATGTGGTGTATTCCTCAATGCCATTGAAAGAAACACGGAACATATCCCAGTCTGTGCTAGCAAAACAGTCTGTAGTTTAGCATCTGCTTCATCTGACCACTTTTTTTATAGGCCGAGTCACTGGTGCTTCCTGCTTTAATTTTTGCTTGTAAGCAGTAATCAGGAGGGGAGAATTGTGGTCAGAGTGGCCAAATGGAGGGCGAGGGAGAAATTTGTATGCATCTCTGTATGTGGAGTACAGGTGATCTAGACTTTTTTTCCCATCTGGATGCACATTTAACATACTGATAGAAATGAGGTAAAACTGATTTAAGTTTCCCTACATTAAAGTCCCTGGCCACTAGGGGAGCCGCCTCTGGGTGAGCGGTTTCCTGTTTGCTTATTTCCTTAAACAGCTGACTGAGTGCGGTCTTAGTGCCAGCATCTGTCTGTGGTGGTAAATAAACAGCCACGAAAAATGTAGGTGAAAACTCTTGGCACATAGTGGGTTTTATCATGAGATTCTCTACTTCAGGCGAGCAAAATCTAGAGACTTCTTTAAATTTCGTGCACCTGTTGTTTTTTACAAATATGCACAGACCCCCCCGAGTGTGTTGTTCTATCTGCTGGTGCAGCGTATATCCCGCAAGCTGAATATCCATGTCGTCATTCAGCCACCATTTGGTAAAACATAAGATTAAAAAAATATATATATTTATTTTTTTACCGCTTTTCTACTGTTCAAAAGTTTGGGGTCGAAATGTCCTTGTTTTTTAAATAAAAGCAATGTTTTCCATTAAAATAACATCAAATTGATCAGAAATACAGTGTAGATATTGTTAATGTTGTAAATGACTATTGTAGCTGGAAATGGCTGATTTTGAATGGAATATCTACATAGGAGTACAGAGGCCCATTATCAGCAACCATCACTCCTGTGTTCCAATGGCACGTTGTGTTGACTAATCCAAGTTTATCATTTTAAAAGGCTAATTGATCATTAGAAAACCCTTTTGCAATTATGATAGCACAGCTGAAAACTGTTGCTCTGATTATTAAGGCTCACAGGTATGTTCCGTCTACTACTACTGTCCTCTGTAGGTAGGTAGGAACAACACCACTACTATTACAGTCTAGGTATGAGTACCACTACTACTACTGCTGCTACTAATATTACTACAGTCTAGGTATGAGTACCACTACTTATACTACTGCTGCTACTATTACTACAGTCTCGGTATGAGTACTACTACTACTACTGCTACTATTGCTACAGTCTAGTTATGAGTACTGCTACTACTACTGCTGCTACTATTACTACAGTCTAGGTATGAGTACCACTACTACTACTGCTGCTACTAATATTACTACAGTCTCGGTATGAGTACCTCTGCTTCTACTGCTGCTGCTACTATTGCTACAGTCTAGTTATGAGTACTACTACTACTGCTGCTACTATTACTACAGTCTAGTTATGAGTACTGCTACTACTGCTGCTACTATTGCTACAGTCTAGTTATGAGTACTGCTACTACTACTGCTGCTACTAATATTACTACAGTCTAGGTATGAGTACCACTACTACTACTGCTGCTACTAATATTACTACAGTCTAGGTATGAGTACCACTACTACTACTGCTGCTACTAATATTACTACAGTCTCGGTATGAGTACCACTACTACTACTGCTGCTACTAATATTACTACAGTCTAGTTATGAGTACTGCTACTACTGCTGCTACTATTACTACAGTCTAGGTATGAGTACCACTACTACTACTGCTGCTGCTACTATTGCTACAGTCTAGGTATGAGTACTACTACTACTGCTGCTACTATTACTACAGTCTAGGTATGAGTACTACTACTGCTGCTACTACTATTACTACAGTCTAGGTATCAGAACTACTACTACTGTTGCTACTACTACTACTACTACAGTCTAGGTATGAGTACTAGTACTACTTATGCTGATACTAATATTACTACAGTCTGAGTGCTCTGTTGTCTCTCCCTCTTCATCTCTCTCTGAGTGCTCTGCTGTCTCTACATCTCCCTCTCCATCTCCCTCTCCATCTCTCTCTCTGAGTGCACTGTTGTCTCTCCATCTCCCTCTCCATCTCACTCTGAGTGCTCTGTTGTCTCTCCCTCTCCATCTCTCTCTGAGTGCTCTGTTGTCTCTCCCTCTCCATCTCTCTCTCTGAGTGCTCTGCTGTCTCTCCCTCTCCCTCTCCATCTCTCTCTGAGTGCTCTGCTGTCTCTCAATCTCCCTCCATCTCTCTCTCTGAGTGCTCTGTTGTCTCTCCATCTCCATCTCTCTCTGAGTGCTCTGTTGTCTCTCCCTCTCCATCTCTCTCTCCCTGAGTGCTCTGTTGTCTCTCCCTCTCCATCTATCTCTCTATGTACTCTGTTGTCTCTCCCTCTCCATCTCTCTCTCTGAGTACTCTGTCTCTCCCTCTCAATCTCTCTCTCTGAGTGCTCTGTTGTCTCTCCCTCTCCATCTCTCTCTCTGAGTGCTCTGCTGTCTCTCCACCTCCCTTTCCATCTCCCTCTCTGAGTGCTCTGTTGTCTCGCCATCTCCCTCTCCATCTCTCTTTGAGTGCTCTGTTGTCTCTCCCTCTCCATCTCTCTCTGAGTGCTCTGCTGTCTCTCCATCTCTATCTCTCTCTCTGAGTGCTCTGTTGTCTCTCCCTCTCCATCTCTCTCTCTGAGTACTCTGTTGTCTCTCCATCTCCCTCTGAGTGCTCTGCTGTCTCTCCACCTCCCTCTCCATCTCTCTCTGAGTGCTCTGTTGTCTCTCCATCCCCCTCTCCATCTCTCTTTCTGAGTACTCTGTTGTCTCTCCCTGAGTACTCTGCTGTCTCTCCATCTCCCTCTCAATCTCTCTCTGAGTGCTCTGCTGTCTCTCCATCTCCCTCTCCAGCTCTCTCTCTGAGTGCTCTGTTGTCTCTCCATCTCCCTCTCCATCTCTCTCTCTGAGTGCTCTGTTGTGTCTCCCTCTCCATCTCTCTCTCTGAGTGCTCTGTTGTATCTCCATCTCTCTCTGAGTGCTCTGCTGTCTCTCCATCTCCCTCTCAATCTCTCTCTGAGTGCTCTGCTGTCTCTCCATCTCCCTCTCCAGCTCTCTCTCTGAGTGCTCTGCTGTCTCTCCATCTCCCTCTCAATCTCTCTCTGAGTGCTCTGCTGTCTCTCCATCTCCCTCTCCAGCTCTCTCTCTCTGCTGAGTGCTCTGTTGTCTCTCCATCTCCCTCTCCCTCTCTCTCTCTGAGTGCTTTGTTGTCTCTCCCTCTCCATCTCTCTCTCTGAGTGCTTTGTTGTCTCTCCCTCTCCATCTCTCTCTCTGAGTGCTCTGTTGTCTCTCCCTCTCCATCTCCCTCTCTGAGTACTCTGTTGTCTCTCCATCTCTCCATCTCTCTCTCTGAGTGCTCTGCTGTCTCTCCACCTCCCTCTCCATCTCTCTCTGAGTGCTCTGCTGTCTCTCCATCTCCCTCTCCATCTCTCTCTCTCTGCTGAGTGCTCTGTTGTCTCTCCATCTCCCTCTCCATCTCTCTCTCTGAGTGCTTTGTTGTCTCTCCCTCTCCATCTCTCTCTCTGAGTGCTTTGTTGTCTCTCCCTCTCCATCTCTCTCTCTGAGTGCTTTGTTGTCTCTCCCTCTCCATCTCTCTCTCTGAGTGCTCTGTTGTCTCTCCCTCTCCATCTCCCTCTCTGAGTACTCTGTTGTCTCTCCATCTCTCCATCTCTCTCTCTGAGTGCTCTGCTGTCTCTCCACCTCCCTCTCCATCTCTCTCTGAGTGCTCTGCTGTCTCTCCATCTCCCTCTCCATCTCTCTCTGAGTGCTCTGTTGTCTCTCCATCCCCCTCTCCATCTCTCTTTCTGAGTACTCTGTTGTCTCTCCATCTCCCTCCATCTCTCTCTCTGAGTACTCTATTGTCTCTCCATCTCCATCTCTCTCTCTGAGTGCTCTGCTGTCTCTCCATCTCCCTCTCCCTCTCTCTCTCTGAGTGCTTTGTTGTCTCTCCCTCTCCATCTCTCTCTCTGAGTGCTTTGTTGTCTCTCCCTCTCCATCTCTCTCTCTGAGTGCTCTGTTGTCTCTCCCTCTCCATCTCCCTCTCTGAGTACTCTGTTGTCTCTCCATCTCTCTCTCTGAGTGCTCTGCTGTCTCTCCACCTCCCTCTCCATCTCTCTCTGAGTGCTCTGCTGTCTCTCCATCTCCCTCTCCAGCTCTCTCTCTCTGCTGAGTGCTCTGTTGTCTCTCCATCTCCCTCTCCATCTCTCTCTCTCTGCTGAGTGCTCTGTTGTCTCTCCATCTCCCTCTCCATCTCTCTCTCTGAGTGCTTTGTTGTCTCTCCCTCTCCATCTCTCTCTCTGAGTGCTTTGTTGTCTCTCCCTCTCCATCTCTCTCTCTGAGTGCTTTGTTGTCTCTCCCTCTCCATCTCTCTCTCTGAGTGCTCTGTTGTCTCTCCCTCTCCATCTCCCTCTCTGAGTACTCTGTTGTCTCTCCATCTCTCCATCTCTCTCTCTGAGTGCTCTGCTGTCTCTCCACCTCCCTCTCCATCTCTCTCTGAGTGCTCTGCTGTCTCTCCATCTCCCTCTCCATCTCTCTCTGAGTACTCTGTTGTCTCTCCATCTCCCTCTCCATCTCTCTCTCTGAGTACTCTATTGTCTCTCCATCTCCATCTCTCTCTCTGAGTGCTCTGCTGTCTCTCCATCTCCCTCTCAATCTCTCTCTGGGTGCTCTGCTGTCTCTCCATCTCCCTCTCCAGCTCTCTCTCTGAGTGCTCTGTTGTCTCTCCACCTCCCTCTCCATCTCTCTCTGAGTGCTCTGCTGTCTCTCCATCTCCCTCTCCATCTCTCTCTGAGTGCTCTGTTGTCTCTCCATCCCCCTCTCCATCTCTCTTTCTGAGTACTCTGTTGTCTCTCCATCTCCCTCTCCATCTCTCTCTCTCTGAGTACTCTATTGTCTCTCCATCTCCATCTCTCTCTCTGAGTGCTCTGCTGTCTCTCCATCTCCCTCTCAATCTCTCTCTGGGTGCTCTGCTGTCTCTCCATCTCCCTCTCCAGCTCTCTCTCTGAGTGCTCTGTTGTCTCTCCATCTCCCTCTCCATCTCTCTCTCTGAGTGCTCTGTTGTCTCTCCCTCTCCATCTCTCTCTCTGAGTGCTCTGTTGTCTCTCCCTCTCCATCTCTCTCTCTGAGTGCTCTGTTGTCTCTCCCTCTCCATCTCTCTCTCTGAGTGCTCTGCTGTCTCTCCATCTCCCTCTCCATCTCTCTCTGAGTGCTCTGTTGTCTCTCCATCCCCCTCTCCATCTCTCTTTCTGAGTACTCTGTTGTCTCTCCATCTCCCTCTCCATCTCTCTCTCTGAGTACTCTATTGTCTCTCCATCTCATTCTCTCTCTCTGAGTGCTCTGCTGTCTCTCCATCTCCCTCTCAATCTCTCTCTGGGTGCTCTGCTGTCTCTCCATCTCCCTCTCCAGCTCTCTCTCTGAGTGCTCTGTTGTCTCTCCATCTCCCTCTCCATCTCTCTCTCTGAGTGCTCTGTTGTCTCTCCCTCTCCATCTCTCTCTCTGAGTGCTCTGTTGTCTCTCCCTCTCCATCTCTCTCTCTGAGTGCTCTGTTGTCTCTCCCTCTCCATTTCTCTCTCTGAGTGCTCTGTTGTCTCTCCCTCTCCATCTCTCTCTCTGAGTGCTCTGCTGTCTCTCCCTCTCCATTTCTCTCTCTGAGTGCTCTGTTGTCTCTCCCTCTCCATCTCTCTCTCTGTGTGCTCTGCTGTCTCTCCCTCTCCATTTCTCTCTCTGAGTGCTCTGTTGTCTCTCCCTCTCCATCTCTCTCTCTGAGTGCTCTGTTGTCTCTCCCTCTCCATCTCTCTCTCTGAGTGCTCTGTTGTCTCTCCCTCTCCATCTCTCTCTCTGAGTGCTCTGTTGTCTCTCCATCTCCCTCTCCATTTCTCTCTCTGAGTGCTCTGTTGTCTCTCCCTCTCCATCTCTCTCTCTGTGTGCTCTGTTGTCTCTCCCTCTCCATCTCTCTCTCTGAGTGCTCTGTTGTCTCTCCCTCTCCATCTCTCTCTCTGAGTGCTCTGTTGTCTCTCCCTCTCCATCTCTCTCTCTGAGTGCTCTGTTGTCTCTCCATCTCCCTCTCCATTTCTCTCTCTGAGTGCTCTGTTGTCTCTCCCTCTCCATCTCTCTCTCTGTGTGCTCTGTTGTCTCTCCTCTCCATCTCTCTCTCTGAGTGCTCTGTTGTCTCTCCCTCTCCATCTCTCTCTCTGAGTGCTCTGTTGTCTCTCCCTCTCCATCTCTCTCTCTGAGTGCTCTGTTGTCTCTCCATCTCCCTCTCCATTTCTCTCTCTGAGTGCTCTGTTGTCTCTCCCTCTCCATCTCTCTCTCTGAGTGCTCTGTTGTCTCTCCATCTCCCTCTCCATTTCTCTCTCTGTGTGCTCTGTTGTCTCTCCCTCTCCATCTCTCTCTCTGTGTGCTCTGTTGTCTCTCCCTCTCAATCTCTCTCTCTGAGTGCTCTGCTGTCTCTCCCTCTCCATCTCTCTCTCTCTGAGTGCTCTGTTGTCTCTCCCTCTCCATCTCTCTCTCTGTGTGCTCTGTTGTCTCTCCCTCTCCATCTCTCTCTCTGTGTGCTCTGCTGTCTCTCCCCATCGTCTGCAGCATTACACGCACACACAACCACACATTCTCGCATGATCACGCATGCATGCTCCCTCGTATGACTCTAACAGGAAACGTATCATCCTCATCTCTATCTGTCTACTGTATATGTCCTCTGATAGAAATCAAGTTGTTATTTACCATAGTGATGTGTTACTGACATACTCAGAGTATTAATCATGGCTATTACTGTGTCATCATTGACACAATGTGTTCTAGGATAGCTACAGAAATCCTCTAGCAACCAGACTTCATCTAGCTACAGACTCGGCAGTATGTGATTGTTCCATCAAGATATCCGGAACACACCACAATCCACTGATGGATGTCTCACATCTCTGTAGCTTAGTAACTCACTCTACCTCCTCTCAGCCGTCTGCATTCTGCTTGCCGTGCAGTTCTGTCCTTGACCCTGCCCATCTCCTCAGATTGCTTTTCCCTATTCAGCCCCCACATATAGGTAGGTACATTCAGCGCCCTCAATGCCTTCAACCCCCCACACTCCCACACAAGGCGTAATGATCTGGTCCACTGCACTAATTATCCAGCCTGGCTTGCACATCTCCGCATGTCTCTCTGAGCCTCAATCAACACTTTGATCACAACGTCCCAATCACAGAATGATAGGATCTCAATTGTCACAATACACTGTTATTGATAACAATACCATGTTATCAGCAACAGGGTATTATTATCAGTAAAATTGTCTTATTATCAGTAAAATGGTATTATTATTAGTAACAGGGTATTGTTATCAGTAACAGGGTATTATTATCAGTAACAGGGTATTGTTATCAGTAACAGGGTATTGTTATCAGTAACAGGGTATTGTTATCAGTAACAGGGTATTGTTATCAGTAACAGGGTTATCAGTAACAGGGTATTGTTATCAGTAACAGGGTATTGTTATCAGTAACAGGGTATTGTTATCAGTAACATGGTATTGTGGTCAGTAACAGGGTATTGTTATCAGTAACAGGGTATTGTTATCAGTAACAGGGTATTGTTATCAGTAACAGGGTATTGTTATCAGTAACAGGGTATTGCTATCAGTAACAGGGTATTGCTATCAGTAACAGGGTATTGTTATCAGTAACAGGGTATTGTTATCAGTAACAGGGTATTGTTATCAGTAACAGGGTATTGTTATCAGTAACAGGGTATTGTTATCAGTAACAGGGTTATCAGTAACAGGGTATTGTTATCAGTAACATGGTATTGTTATCAGTAACATGGTATTGTTATCAGTAACAGGGTATTGTTATCAGTAACAGGGTATTGTTATCAGTAACAGGGTATTGTTATCAGTAACAGGGTATTGTTATCAGTAACAGGGTTATCAGTAACAGGGTATTATTATCAGTAACAGGGTATTGTTATCAGTAACAGGGTTATCAGTAACAGGGTATTGTTATCAGTAACAGGGTATTGTTATCAGTAACAGGGTATTGTTATTAGTAACAGGGTATTGTTATCAGTAACAGGGTATTGTTATCAGTAACAGGGTATTGTTATCAGTAACAGGGTTATCAGTAACAGGGTATTGTTATCAGTAACAGGGTATTGTTATCAGTAACAGGGTATTGTTATCAGTAACAGGGTTATCAGTAACAGGGTATTGTTATCAGTAACAGGGTATTGTTATCAGTAACAGGGTATTGTTATCAGTAACAGGGTATTATTATCAGTAACAGGGTATTATTATCAGTAACAGGGTATTGTTATCAGTAACAGGGTATTGTTATTAGTAACAGGTTATTGTTATCAGTAACAGGGTATTGTTATCAGTAACATGGTATTGTTATCAGTAACAGGGTATTGTGGTCAGTAACAGGGTATTGTGGTCAGTAACAGGGTATTGTTATCAGTAACAGGGTATTGTTATCAGTAACAGGGTATTGTTATCAGTAACAGGGTATTGTTATCAGTAACAGGGTATTGTTATCAGTAACAGGGTATTGTTATCAGTAACAGGGTATTGTTATCAGTAACAGGGTATTGTTATCAGTAACAGGGTTATCAGTAACAGGGTATTGTTATCAGTAACAGGGTATTGTGGTCAGTAACAGGGTATTGTTATCAGTAACAGGGTTATCAGTAACAGGGTATTGTTATCAGTAACAGGGTATTGTTATCAGTAACAGGGTATTGTTATCAGTAACAGGGTTATCAGTAACAGGGTATTATTATCAGTAACAGGGTATTGTTATCAGTAACAGGGTATTATTATCAGTAACAGGGTATTGTTATCAGTAACAGGGTTATCAGTAACAGGGTATTGTTATTAGTAACAGGCTATTGTTATCAGTAACAGGGTATTGTTATCAGTAACAGGGTATTGTTATCAGTAACAGGGTTATCAGTAACAGGGTATTGTTATCAGTAACAGGGTATTGTTATCAGTAACAGGGTATTGTTATCAGTAACAGGGTATTGTTATCAGTAACAGGGTATTGTTATCAGTAACAGGGTATTATTATCAGTAACAGGGTATTGTTATCAGTAACAGGGTATTGTTATCAGTAACAGGGTATTGTTATCAGTAACAGGGTATTGTTATCAGTAACAGGGTTATCAGTAACAGGGTATTGTTATCAGTAACAAGGTATTGTTATCAGTAACAGGGTATTGTTATCAGTAACAGGGTATTGTTATCAGTAACAGGGTATTGTTATCAGTAACAGGGTATTGTTATCAGTAACAGGGTATTGTTATCAGTAACAGGGTATTGTTATCAGTAACAGGGTATTGTTATCAGTAACAGGGTATTGTTATCAGTAACATGGTTATCAGTAACAGGGTATTATTATCAGTAACAGGGTATTGTTATCAGTAACAGGGTATTGTTATCAGTAACATGGTATTGTTATCAGTAACAGGGTATTGTTATCAGTAACAGGGTTATCAGTAACAGGGTATTGTTATCAGTAACAGGGTTATCAGTAACAGGGTTATCAGTAACAGGGTATTGTTATCAGTAACAGGGTATTGTTATCAGTAACAGGGTATTGTTATCAGTAACAGGGTTATCAGTAACAGGGTATTGTTATCAGTAACAGGGTATTGTTATCAGTAACAGGGTATTGTTATCAGTAACAGGGTATTGTTATCAGTAACAGGGTATTGTTATCAGTAACAGGGTATTGTTAGTAACAGTATTGTTATCAGTAACAGGGTATTGTTATCAGTAACAGGGTATTGTTATATTGTTATCAGTAACAGGGTATTGTTATCAGTAACAGTAACAGGTATTGTTATCAGTAACAGGGTATTGTTATCAGTAACAGGGTATTGTTATCAGTAACAAGGTATTGTTATCAGTAACAGGGTATTGTTATCAGTAGGGCATTGTTATCAGTAACAGGGTATTATTATCAGTAACATGGTTATCAGTATCAGTATTATTATCAGAGGTATTGTTATCAGTAACAGGGTATTGTTATCAGTAACAGGGTATTGTTATCAGTAACAGGGTATTGTTATCAGTAACAGGGTTATCAGTAACAGGGTATTGTTATCAGTAACAGGGTATTGTTATCAGTAACAGGGTTATCAGTAACAGGGTATTGTTATCAGTAACATGGTATTGTTATCAGTAACAGGGTTATCAGTAACAGGGTATTGTTATCAGTAACAGGGTTATCAGTAACAGGGTATTGTTATCAGTAACAGGGTATTGTTATCAGTAACAGGGTATTGTTATCAGTAACAGGGTATTGTTATCAGTAACAGGGTATTGTTATCAGTAACAGGGTATTATTATCAGTAACAGGGTATTGTTATCAGTAACAGGGTATTGTTATCAGTAACAGGGTATTGTGGTCAGTAACAGGGTATTGTGGTCAGTAACAGGGTATTGTTATCAGTAACAGGGTATTGTTATCAGTAACATGGTTATCAGTAACAGGGTATTGTTATCAGTAACAAGGTATTGTTATCAGTAACAGGGTATTGTTATCAGTAACAGGGTATTGTTATCAGTAACAGGGTATTGTTATCAGTAACAGGGTATTGTTATCAGTAACATGGTTATCAGTAACAGGGTATTATTATCAGTAACAGGGTATTGTTATCAGTAACAGGGTATTGTTATCAGTAACAGGGTATTGTTATCAGTAACAGGGTATTGTTATCAGTAACAGGGTTATCAGTAACAGGGTATTGTTATCAGTAACAGGGTATTGTTATCAGTAACAGGGTTATCAGTAACAGGGTATTGTTATCAGTAACATGGTTATCAGTAACAGGGTATTGTTATCAGTAACAGGGTATTGTTATCAGTAACAGGGTATTGTTATCAGTAACAGGGTTATCAGTAACAGGGTATTGTTATCAGTAACAGGGTTATCAGTAACAGGGTATTGTTATCAGTAACAGGGTATTGTTATCAGTAACAGGGTATTGTTATCAGTAACAGGGTATTGTTATCAGTAACAGGGTATTGTTATCAGTAACAGGGTATTATTATCAGTAACAGGGTATTGTTATCAGTAACAGGGTATTGTTATCAGTAACAGGGTATTGTGGTCAGTAACAGGGTATTGTGGTCAGTAACAGGGTATTGTGGTCAGTAACAGGGTATTGTGGTCAGTAACAGGGTATTGTGGTCAGTAACAGGGTATTGTGGTCAGTAACAGGGTATTGTGGTCAGTAACAGGGTATTGTGGTCAGTAACAGGGTATTGTGGTCAGTAACAGGGCTGGTTGTGGTGTGTACTGAGTTACTGACCACAATGCCCTGTTACTGATGAACAATACCCTGTTACTGACCACAAGCAGCAGGTTACTGTCTGTACCTGTTGTAACCACAGCCAATACCCTGTTACTGCTGGTCAAGGAGGTGTGGAGGAGACAACTTAAAACCACCCAACAGACAACACCCTAGTGTAAAACAATGTCACCTCTCACACACAGCAGCCTGCTTCCAGATTATAGATACAAGTTGTAGAAGTGACTGTGTGTTTGTACAGTATGTGTGTGCCTTGTGTGCCACGTGTATGTGTGTGTGTTCAGATAAAACACGGTCAGATATGTTTTGGGGGTTGATTTGTGTTTCATTCATTATGGTCTATATTTGATCAGTAACAGGTTATCATTATCAGCAACAGGGTATCATTATCAGTAAAATGGTATTGTGGTCAGTAACAGGGTATTGTGGTCAGTAACAGGGTATTGTGGTCAGTAACAGGGTATTGTGGTCAGTAACAGGGTATTGTGGTCAGTAACAGGGTATTGTGGTCAGTAACAGGGTGTGTAATGAGGAGCAACCAGACGCTGCTGGTCTGTGGTGTGTAATGAGGAGCAACCAGATGCTGATGGTCTGTGGTGTGTAATGAGGAGCAACCAGACGCTGCTGGTCTGTGGTGTGTAATGAGGAGCAACCAGACGCTGCTGGTCTGTGGTGTGTAATGAGGAGCAACCAGATGCTGCTGGTCTGTGGTGTGTAATGAGGAGCAACCAGATGCTGCTGGTCTGTGGTGTGTAATGAGGAGCGACCAGATGCTGCTGGTCTGTGGTGTGTAATGAGGAGCAACCAGACGCTGCTGGTCTGTGGTGTGTAATGAGGAGCAACCAGATGCTGCTGGTCTGTGGTGTGTAATGAGGAGCAACCAGACGCTGCTGGTCTGTGGTGTGTAATGAGGAGCAACCAGATGCTGTTGGTCTGTGGTGTGTAATGAGTAGCAACCAGACGCTGCTGGTCTGTGATGTGTAATGAGGAACAACCAGACGCTGCTGGTCTGTGGTGTGTAATGAGGAGCCACCAGACGCTGCTGGTCTGTGGTGTGTAATGAGGAACAACCAGACGCTGCTGGTCTGTGGTGTGTAATGAGGAGCCACCAGACGCTGCTGGTCTGTGGTGTGTAATGAGGAGCAACCAGACGCTGCTGGTCTGTGGTGTGTAATGAGGAGCAACCAGATGCTGCTGGTCTGTGGTGTGTAATGAGGAGCAACCAGACGCTGCTGGTCTGTGGTGTGTAATGAGGAGCAACCAGATGCTGATGGTCTGTGGTGTGTAATGAGGAGCAACCAGACGCTGCTGGTCTGTGGTGTGTAATGAGGAGCAACCAGACGCTGCTGGTCTGTGGTGTGTAACGAGGAGCAACCAGACGCTGCTGATCTGTGGTGTGTAATGAGGAGCAACCAGACGCTGCTGGTCTGTGGTGTGTAATGAGGAGCAACCAGACGCTGCTGGTCTGTGGTGTGTAATGAGGAGCAACCAGACGCTGTTGGTCTGTGGTGTGTAATGAGGAGCAACCAGACGCTGCTGGTCTGTGGTGTGTAATGAGGAGCAACCAGACGCTGCTGGTCTGTGGTGTGTAATGAGGAGCAACCAGACGCTGCTGGTCTGTGGTGTGTAATGAGGAGCAACCAGACGCTGCACTTGACACATTTATGAAAGTGCTTATTCCAGTTACTAATAAACACCCGTTAAGAAAATGACTGTAAAAACTGTTAAATCCCCGTGGATTGATGAGGACGCCCAATTTTTCAGTTTTTGATTTGTTAAAAAAGTTAAATATCCAATAAATGTCGTTCCACTTCATGATTGTGTCCCACTTGTTGTTGATTCTTCACAAAAAAATACACTTTTATATCTTTATGTTTGAAGCCTGAAATGTGGCAAAAGGTCGCAAAGTTCAAGGGGGCCGAATACTTTCGCAAGGCACTGTATATGATATTATATTCCACCAATGATTCCTGCCTGGTTTGACTTCCTGTGTCAACAGAAGGGTTCTGTTTGTTATGTTAAATCATGTACTCCAGGTACACTAAATATACAAAAGTATGTGGACACTCCTTCAAATTAGTGGATTCAGCTATTTCAGCCACCCCCGTTGCTGACAGGTGTATAAAATCATCAAATTTCTGTCCTACTAGAGCTGCCCCAGTCAACTGTAAGTGATGTTATTGTGAAGTGGAAACGTCTAGGATCAACAACGGCTGAACCATGAAGTGGAAACACGTTCTCTGGAGTGATGAATAACGCTTCACCATCTGGCAGTATGACGGACAAATCTGGGTTTGGTGGATGACTGGAGAACCCTACCTGCCCCAGTGCATAGTGACAACTGTAAAGTTTGGTGGAGGAGGAATAATGGTCTGGGGCTGTTTTTCATGGTTCGGGCCCCTTAGTTCCAGTGAAGGGAAATCTTAACACTACAGCAAACAACCATACAGTACAACAGCCTCTGTAGACCATACAGTACAACAGTCTCTACAGTACAACAGTCTCTATTGACCATACAGTACAACAGCCACTACAGTACAACAGTCTCTATTGACCATACAGTACAACAGCCTCTACAGTACAACAGTCTCTACAGTACAACAGTCTCTATTGACCATACAGTACAACAGCCTCTACAGTACAACAGCCTCTACAGTACAACAGTCTCTATTGACCATACAGTACAACAGCCTCTACAGTACAACAGCCTCTACAGTACAACAGTCTCTATTGACCATACAGTACAACAGCCTCTACAGTACAACAGCCTCTACAGTACAACAGTCTCTATTGACCATACAGTACAACAGCCTCTACAGTACAACAGTCTCTATTGACCATACAGTACAACAGCCTCTACAGTACAACAGCCTCTACAGTACAACAGCCTCTACAGTACAACAGCCTCTGTAGACCATACAGTACAACAGCCTCTACAGTACAACAGTCTCTATTGACCATACAGTACAACAGCCTCTACAGTACAACAGCCTCTGTAGACCATACAGTACAACAGCCTCTGTAGACCATACAGTACAACAGCCTCTACAGTACAACAGCCTCTGTAGACCATACAGTACAACAGCCTCTACAGTACAACAGCCTCTGTAGACCATACAGTACAACAGTCTCTATTGACCATACAGTACAACAGCCTCTACAGTACAACAGCCTCTGTAGACCATACAGTACAACAGCCTCTACAGTACAACAGCCTCTGTAGACCATACAGTACAACAGCCTCTACAGTACAACAGTCTCTATTGACCATACAGTACAACAGCCTCTACAGTACAACAGCCTCTGTAGACCATACAGTACAACAGCCTCTACAGTACAACAGTCTCTATTGACCATACAGTACAACAGCCTCTACAGTACAACAGCCTCTATTGACCATACAGTACAACAGCCTCTACAGTACAACAGCCTCTACAGTACAACAGTCTCTATTGACCATACAGTACAACAGCCTCTGCAGTACAACAGCCTCTACAGTACAACAGCCTCTACAGTACAACAGCCTCTACAGTACAACAGCCTCTACAGTACAACAGCCTCTGCAGTACAACAGCCTCTACAGTACAACAGTCTCTATTGACCATACAGTACAACAGCCTCTACAGTACAACAGTCTCTATTGACCATACAGTACAACAGCCTCTACAGTACAACAGCCTCTGTAGACCATACAGTACAACAGCCTCTGTAGACCATACAGTACAACAGCCTCTACAGTACAACAGCCTCTACAGTACAACAGCCTCTGTAGACCATACAGTACAACAGCCTCTACAGTACAACAGTCTCTATTGACCATACAGTACAACAGCCTCTACAGTACAACAGTCTCTATTGACCATACAGTACAACAGCCTCTACAGTACAACAGCCTCTGTAGACCATACAGTACAACAGCCTCTACAGTACAACAGTCTCTATTGACCATACAGTACAACAGCCTCTACAGTACAACAGCCTCTATTGACCATACAGTACAACAGCCTCTACAGTACAACAGCCTCTACAGTACAACAGCCTCTACAGTACAACAGCCTCTGTAGACCATACAGTACAACAGCCTCTACAGTACAACAGTCTCTATTGACCATACAGTACAACAGCCTCTACAGTACAACAGCCTCTGTAGACCATACAGTACAACAGCCTCTACAGTACAACAGCCTCTGTAGACCATACAGTACAACAGCCTCTACAGTACAACAGTCTCTATTATTGACCATACAACAGCCTCTACAGTACAACAGCCTCTGTAGACCTCTACAACAGCCTCTACAGTACAACAGCCTCTGTAGACCATACAGTACAACAGCCTCTACAGTACAACAGCCTCTGTAGACCATACAGTACAACAGCCTCTACAGTACAACAGCCTCTGTAGACCATACAGTACAACAGCCTCTGTAGACCATACAGTACAACAGTCTCTACAGTACAACAGTCTCTATTGACCATACAGTACAACAGCCTCTACAGTACAACAGCCTCTGTAGACCATACAGTACAACAGCCTCTACAGTACAACAGTCTCTGTAGACCATACAGTACAACAGCCTCTACAGTACAACAGCCTCTGTAGACCATACAGTACAACAGCCTCTACAGTACAACAGTCTCTATTGACCATACAGTACAACAGCCTCTACAGTACAACAGCCTCTATTGACCATACAGTACAACAGCCTCTACAGTACAACAGCCTCTACAGTACAACAGTCTCTATTGACCATACAGTACAACAGCCTCTACAGTACAACAGCCTCTACAGTACAACAGCCTCTACAGTACAACAGCCTCTACAGTACAACAGCCTCTACAGTACAACAGCCTCTACAGTACAACAGCCTCTACAGTACAACAGTCTCTATTGACCATACAGTACAACAGCCTCTACAGTACAACAGTCTCTATTGACCATACAGTACAACAGCCTCTACAGTACAACAGCCTCTGTAGACCATACAGTACAACAGCCTCTACAGTACAACAGCCTCTACAGTACAACAGCCTCTGTAGACCATACAGTACAACAGCCTCTACAGTACAACAGCCTCTGTAGACCATACAGTACAACAGCCTCTACAGTACAACAGCCTCTACAGTACAACAGTCTCTATTGACCATACAGTACAACAACCTCTACAGTACAACAGCCTCTATTGACCATACAGTACAACAGCCTCTACAGTACAACAGCCTCTACAGTACAACAGCCTCTGTAGACCATACAGTACAACAGCCTCTACAGTACAACAGCCTCTATTGACCATACAGTACAACAGCCTCTACAGTACAACAGCCTCTATAGACCATACAGTACAACAGCCTCTACAGTACAACAGCCTCTGTAGACCATACAGTACAACAGCCTCTACAGTACAACAGTCTCTATTGACCATACAGTACAACAGCCTCTACAGTACAACAGCCTCTGTAGACCATACAGTACAACAGCCTCTACAGTACAACAGACTCTATTGACCATACAGTACAACAGCCTCTACAGTACAACAGCCTCTGTAGACCATACAGTACAACAGCCTCTACAGTACAACAGCCTCTAGACCATACAGTACAACAGCCTCTACAGTACAACAGCCTCTGTAGACCATACAGTACAACAGCCTCTACAGTACAACAGTCTCTATTGACCATACAGTACAACAGCCTCTACAGTACAACAGCCTCTGTAGACCATACAGTACAACAGCCTCTACAGTACAACAGCCTCTGTAGACCATACAGTACAACAGCCTCTACAGTACAACAGCCTCTGTAGACCATACAGTACAACAGCCTCTACAGTACAACAGTCTCTATTGACCATACAGTACAACAGCCTCTACAGTACAACAGTCTCTATTGACCATACAGTACAACAGCCTCTACAGTACAACAGTCTCTATTGACCATACAGTACAACAGCCTCTACAGTACAAC
>NC_088404.1:1216143-1332885 GCF_034236695.1 Oncorhynchus nerka
TTATAGTTATTGTAGTGGTAGTGACTGGTTATAGTTATAGTAGTGGTAGTGACTGGTTATAGTAGTGGTAGTGTCTGGCTATAGTTATTGTAGTGGTAGTGTCTGGTTATAGTTATTGTAGTGGTAGTGTCTGGCTATAGTTATTGTAGTGGTAGTGTCTGGCTATAGTTATAGTAGTGGTAGTGTCTGGTTATAGTTATTGTAGTGGTAGTGTCTGGCTATAGTTATTGTAGTGGTAGTGTCTGGTTATAGTTATTGTAGTGGTAGTGTCTGGCTATAGTTATTGTAGTGGTAGTGTCTGGCTATAGTTATTGTAGTGGTAGTGACTGGCTATAGTTATAGTAGTGGTAGTGACTGGTTATAGTTATAGTAGTGGTAGTGTCTGGCTATAGTTATTGTAGTGGTAGTGTCTGGTTATAGTTATTGTAGTGGTAGTGACTGGTTATAGTTATTGTAGTGGTAGTGTCTGGTTATAGTTATAGTAGTGGTAGTGACTGGCTATAGTTATTGTAGTGGTAGTGTCTGGCTATAGTTATAGTAGTGGTAGTGTCTGGTTATAGTTATTGTAGTGGTAGTGTCTGGCTATAGTTATTGTAGTGGTAGTGTCTGGTTATAGTTATTGTAGTGGTAGTGTCTGGTTATAGTTATTGTAGTGGTAGTGTCTGGCTATAGTTATAGTAGTGGTAGTGTCTGGCTATAGTTATTGTAGTGGTAGTGTCTGGTTATAGTTATTGTAGTGGTAGTGTCTGGTTATAGTTATTGTAGTGGTAGTGTCTGGCTATAGTTATAGTAGTGGTAGTGTCTGGCTATAGTTATAGTAGTGGTAGTGACTGGCTATAGTTATAGTAGTGGTAGTGACTGGTTATAGTTATAGTAGTGGTAGTGTCTGGCTATAGTTATTGTAGTGGTAGTGACTGGTTATAGTTATTGTAGTGGTAGTGACTGGCTATAGTTATTGTAGTGGTAGTGTCTGGTTATAGTTATTGTAGTGGTAGTGACTGGTTATAGTTATAGTAGTGGTAGTGACTGGTTATAGTAGTGGTAGTGTCTGGCTATAGTTATTGTAGTGGTAGTGTCTGGTTATAGTTATTGTAGTGGTAGTGTCTGGCTATAGTTATTGTAGTGGTAGTGTCTGGCTATAGTTATAGTAGTGGTAGTGTCTGGTTATAGTTATTGTAGTGGTAGTGTCTGGCTATAGTTATTGTAGTGGTAGTGTCTGGCTATAGTTATAGTAGTGGTAGTGTCTGGTTATAGTTATAGTAGTGGTAGTGTCTGGTTATAGTTATAGTAGTGGTAGTGTCTGGCTATAGTTATTGTAGTGGTAGTGTCTGGTTATAGTTATTGTAGTGGTAGTGACTGGTTATAGTTATTGTAGTGGTAGTGTCTGGTTATAGTTATAGTAGTGGTAGTGACTGGCTATAGTTATTGTAGTGGTAGTGTCTGGCTATAGTTATAGTAGTGGTAGTGTCTGGTTATAGTTATTGTAGTGGTAGTGTCTGGCTATAGTTATTGTAGTGGTAGTGTCTGGTTATAGTTATTGTAGTGGTAGTGTCTGGTTATAGTTATTGTAGTGGTAGTGTCTGGCTATAGTTATAGTAGTGGTAGTGTCTGGCTATAGTTATTGTAGTGGTAGTGTCTGGTTATAGTTATTGTAGTGGTAGTGTCTGGTTATAGTTATTGTAGTGGTAGTGTCTGGCTATAGTTATAGTAGTGGTAGTGTCTGGCTATAGTTATAGTAGTGGTAGTGACTGGCTATAGTTATAGTAGTGGTAGTGACTGGTTATAGTTATAGTAGTGGTAGTGTCTGGCTATAGTTATTGTAGTGGTAGTGACTGGTTATAGTTATTGTAGTGGTAGTGACTGGCTATAGTTATTGTAGTGGTAGTGTCTGGTTATAGTTATTGTAGTGGTAGTGACTGGTTATAGTTATAGTAGTGGTAGTGACTGGTTATAGTAGTGGTAGTGTCTGGCTATAGTTATTGTAGTGGTAGTGTCTGGTTATAGTTATTGTAGTGGTAGTGTCTGGCTATAGTTATTGTAGTGGTAGTGTCTGGCTATAGTTATAGTAGTGGTAGTGTCTGGTTATAGTTATTGTAGTGGTAGTGTCTGGCTATAGTTATTGTAGTGGTAGTGTCTGGCTATAGTTATAGTAGTGGTAGTGTCTGGTTATAGTTATAGTAGTGGTAGTGTCTGGTTATAGTTATTGTAGTGGTAGTGTCTGGCTATAGTTATAGTAGTGGTAGTGTCTGGCTATAGTTATTGTAGTGGTAGTGACTGGTTATAGTTATTGTAGTGGTAGTGTCTGGTTATAGTTATTGTAGTGGTAGTGACTGGTTATAGTTATAGTAGTGGTAGTGACTGGTTATAGTAGTGGTAGTGTCTGGCTATAGTTATTGTAGTGGTAGTGTCTGGTTATAGTTATTGTAGTGGTAGTGTCTGGCTATAGTTATTGTAGTGGTAGTGTCTGGCTATAGTTATAGTAGTGGTAGTGTCTGGTTATAGTTATTGTAGTGGTAGTGTCTGGCTATAGTTATTGTAGTGGTAGTGTCTGGTTATAGTTATTGTAGTGGTAGTGTCTGGCTATAGTTATTGTAGTGGTAGTGTCTGGCTATAGTTATTGTAGTGGTAGTGACTGGCTATAGTTATTGTAGTGGTAGTGACTGGTTATAGTTATTGTAATGGTAGTGTCTGGCTATAGTTATTGTAGTGGTAGTGTCTGGCTATAGTTATTGTAATGGTAGTGTCTGGCTATAGTTATTGTAGTGGTAGTGACTGGTTATAGTTATTGTAATGGTAGTGTCTGGCTATAGTTATTGTAGTGGTAGTGTCTGGCTATAGTTATTGTAATGGTAGTGTCTGGCTATAGTTATTGTAGTGGTAGTGTCTGGTTATAGTTATAGTAGTGGTAGTGACTGGCTATAGTTATTGTAGTGGTAGTGACTGGTTATAGTTATTGTAATGGTAGTGTCTGGCTATAGTTATTGTAGTGGTAGTGTCTGGCTATAGTTATTGTAATGGTAGTGTCTGGCTATAGTTATTGTAGTGGTAGTGTCTGGCTATAGTTATTGTAGTGGTAGTGACTGGTTATAGTTATTGTAGTGGTAGTGTCTGGCTATAGTTATTGTAGTGGTAGTGACTGGTTATAGTTATTGTAATGGTAGTGTCTGGCTATAGTTATTGTAGTGGTAGTGTCTGGCTATAGTTATTGTAATGGTAGTGTCTGGCTATAGTTATTGTAGTGGTAGTGACTGGTTATAGTTATTGTAATGGTAGTGTCTGGCTATAGTTATTGTAGTGGTAGTGTCTGGCTATAGTTATTGTAATGGTAGTGTCTGGTTATAGTTATTGTAGTGGTAGTGACTGGTTATAGTTATTGTAATGGTAGTGTCTGGCTATAGTTATTGTAGTGGTAGTGTCTGGCTATAGTTATTGTAATGGTAGTGTCTGGCTATAGTTATTGTAGTGGTAGTGACTGGTTATAGTTATTGTAATGGTAGTGTCTGGCTATAGTTATTGTAGTGGTAGTGACTGGTTATAGTTATTGTAATGGTAGTGTCTGGCTATAGTTATTGTAGTGGTAGTGTCTGGCTATAGTTATTGTAATGGTAGTGTCTGGCTATAGTTATTGTAGTGGTAGTGTCTGGTTATAGTTATAGTAGTGGTAGTGACTGCCTATAGTTATTGTAGTGGTAGTGACTGGTTATAGTTATTGTAATGGTAGTGTCTGGCTATAGTTATTGTAGTGGTAGTGTCTGGCTATAGTTATTGTAGTGGTAGTGACTGGTTATAGTTATTGTAGTGGTAGTGTCTGGCTATAGTTATTGTAGTGGTAGTGTCTGGTTATAGTTATTGTAGTGGTAGTGTCTGGCTATAGTAGTGGTAGTGTCTGGTTATTGTAGTGGTAGTGACTGGTTATAGTAGTGGTAGTGTCTGGTTATAGTAGTGGTAGTGACTGGTTATAGTAGTGGTAGTGTCTGGTTATTGTAGTGGTAGTGACTGGTTATAGTAGTGGTAGTGTCTGGTTATAGTAGTGGTAGTGACTGGTTATAGTAGTGGTAGTGACTGGTTATAGTAGTGGTAGTGACTGGTTATAGTAGTGGTAGTGACTGGTTATAGTAGTGGTAGTGGTAGTGTCTGGTTATAGTAGTGGTAGTGGTAGTGTCTGGTTATTGTAGTGGTAGTGGTAGTGTCTGGTTATTGTAGTGGTAGTGACTGGTTATAGTTATTGTAGTGGTAGTGACTGGTTATAGTAGTGGTAGTGTCTGGTTATAGTAGTGGTAGTGACTGGTTATAGTAGTGGTAGTGTCTGGTTATAGTAGTGGTAGTGACTGGTTATAGTAGTGGTAGTGACTGGTTATAGTAGTGGTAGTGACTGGTTATAGTAGTGGTAGTGGTAGTGACTGGTTATAGTAGTGGTAGTGTCTGGTTATTGTAGTGGTAGTGACTGGTTATAGTAGTGGTAGTGTCTGGTTATAGTAGTGGTAGTGACTGGTTATAGTAGTGGTAGTGACTGGTTATAGTAGTGGTAGTGACTGGTTATAGTAGTGGTAGTGACTGGTTATAGTAGTGGTAGTGGTAGTGTCTGGTTATAGTAGTGGTAGTGGTAGTGTCTGGTTATTGTAGTGGTAGTGGTAGTGTCTGGTTATTGTAGTGGTAGTGACTGGTTATAGTAGTGGTAGTGGTAGTGACTGGTTATAGTTATTGTAGTGGTAGTGTCTGGTTATAGTTATTGTAGTGGTAGTGACTGGTTATAGTTATTGTAATGGTAGTGTCTGGCTATAGTTATTGTAGTGGTAGTGTCTGGCTATAGTTATTGTAATGGTAGTGTCTGGCTATAGTTATTGTAGTGGTAGTGACTGGTTATAGTTATTGTAATGGTAGTGTCTGGCTATAGTTATTGTAGTGGTAGTGTCTGGCTATAGTTATTGTAATGGTAGTGTCTGGCTATAGTTATTGTAGTGGTAGTGTCTGGTTATAGTTATAGTAGTGGTAGTGACTGGCTATAGTTATTGTAGTGGTAGTGACTGGTTATAGTTATTGTAATGGTAGTGTCTGGCTATAGTTATTGTAGTGGTAGTGTCTGGCTATAGTTATTGTAATGGTAGTGTCTGGCTATAGTTATTGTAGTGGTAGTGTCTGGCTATAGTTATTGTAGTGGTAGTGACTGGTTATAGTTATTGTAGTGGTAGTGTCTGGCTATAGTTATTGTAGTGGTAGTGTCTGGTTATAGTTATTGTAGTGGTAGTGTCTGGCTATAGTAGTGGTAGTGTCTGGTTATTGTAGTGGTAGTGACTGGTTATAGTAGTGGTAGTGTCTGGTTATAGTAGTGGTAGTGACTGGTTATAGTAGTGGTAGTGTCTGGTTATTGTAGTGGTAGTGACTGGTTATAGTAGTGGTAGTGTCTGGTTATAGTAGTGGTAGTGACTGGTTATAGTAGTGGTAGTGACTGGTTATAGTAGTGGTAGTGACTGGTTATAGTAGTGGTAGTGACTGGTTATAGTAGTGGTAGTGGTAGTGTCTGGTTATAGTAGTGGTAGTGGTAGTGTCTGGTTATTGTAGTGGTAGTGGTAGTGTCTGGTTATTGTAGTGGTAGTGACTGGTTATAGTTATTGTAGTGGTAGTGACTGGTTATAGTAGTGGTAGTGTCTGGTTATAGTAGTGGTAGTGACTGGTTATAGTAGTGGTAGTGTCTGGTTATAGTAGTGGTAGTGACTGGTTATAGTAGTGGTAGTGACTGGTTATAGTAGTGGTAGTGACTGGTTATAGTAGTGGTAGTGGTAGTGACTGGTTATAGTAGTGGTAGTGTCTGGTTATTGTAGTGGTAGTGACTGGTTATAGTAGTGGTAGTGTCTGGTTATAGTAGTGGTAGTGACTGGTTATAGTAGTGGTAGTGACTGGTTATAGTAGTGGTAGTGACTGGTTATAGTAGTGGTAGTGACTGGTTATAGTAGTGGTAGTGGTAGTGTCTGGTTATAGTAGTGGTAGTGGTAGTGTCTGGTTATTGTAGTGGTAGTGGTAGTGTCTGGTTATTGTAGTGGTAGTGACTGGTTATAGTAGTGGTAGTGGTAGTGACTGGTTATAGTTATTGTAGTGGTAGTGTCTGGTTATAGTTATTGTAGTGGTAGTGACTGGTTATAGTAGTGGTAGTGTCTGGTTATAGTAGTGGTAGTGACTGGTTATAGTAGTGGTAGTGACTGGTTATAGTAGTGGTAGTGTCTGGTTATAGTAGTGGTAGTGACTGGTTATAGTAGTGGTAGTGACTGGTTATAGTAGTGGTAGTGTCTGGTTATAGTAGTGGTAGTGACTGGTTATAGTAGTGGTAGTGTCTGGTTATAGTAGTGGTAGTGACTGGTTATAGTAGTGGTAGTGTCTGGTTATAGTAGTGGTAGTGACTGGTTATAGTAGTGGTAGTGTCTGGTTATAGTAGTGGTAGTGACTGGTTATAGTAGTGGTAGTGACTGGTTATAGTAGTGGTAGTGACTGGTTATAGTAGTGGTAGTGTCTGGTTATAGTAGTGGTAGTGACTGGTTATAGTAGTGGTAGTGTCTGGTTATAGTAGTGGTAGTGACTGGTTATAGTAGTGGTAGTGACTGGTTATAGTAGTGGTAGTGACTGGTTATAGTAGTGGTAGTGACTGGTTATAGTAGTGGTAGTGACTGGTTATAGTATTGGTAGTGACTGGTTATAGTAGTGGTAGTGACTGGTTATAGTAGTGGTAGTGTCTGGTTATAGTAGTGGTAGTGACTGGTTATAGTAGTGGTAGTGTCTGGTTATAGTAGTGGTAGTGACTGGTTATAGTAGTGGTAGTGACTGGTTATAGTAGTGGTAGTGACTGGTTATAGTAGTGGTAGTGACTGGTTATAGTAGTGGTAGTGACTGGTTATAGTTGTGGTAGGGACTGGTTATAGTAGTGGTAGTGACTGGTTATAGTAGTGGTAGTGTCTGGTTATAGTAGTGGTAGTGACTGGTTATAGTAGTGGTAGTGTCTGGTTATAGTAGTGGTAGTGACTGGTTATAGTAGTGGTAGTGACTGGTTATAGTAGTGGTAGTGACTGGTTATAGTAGTGGTAGTGTCTGGTTATAGTAGTGGTAGTGACTGGTTATAGTAGTGGTAGTGACTGGTTATAGTTGTGGTAGGGACTGGTTATAGTAGTGGTAGTGACTGGTTATAGTAGTGGTAGTGTCTGGTTATAGTAGTGGTAGTGACTGGTTATAGTAGTGGTAGTGTCTGGTTATAGTAGTGGTAGTGACTGGTTATAGTAGTGGTAGTGACTGGTTATAGTAGTGGTAGTGACTGGTTATAGTAGTGGTAGTGACTGGTTATAGTTGTGGTAGGGACTGGTTATAGTAGTGGTAGTGACTGGTTATAGTAGTGGTAGTGACTGGTTATAGTAGTGGTAGTGACTGGTTATAGTTATTGTAGTGGTAGTGACTGGTTATAGTAGTGGTAGTGTCTGGCTATAGTTATTGTAGTGGTAGTGACTGGTTATAGTAGTGGTAGTGACTGGTTATAGTAGTGGTAGTGACTGGTTATAGTAGTGGTAGTGACTGGTTATAGTAGTGGTAGTGACTGGTTATAGTAGTGGTAGTGTCTGGCTATAGTTATTGTAGTGGTAGTGACTGGTTATAGTAGTGGTAGTGACTGGCTATAGTTATTGTAGTGGTAGTGACTGGTTATAGTAGTGGTAGTGACTGGTTATAGTAGTGGTAGTGACTGGTTATAGTAGTGGTAGTGACTGGTTATAGTAGTGGTAGTGACTGGTTATAGTAGTGGTAGTGTCTGGCTATAGTTATTGTAGTGGTAGTGACTGGTTATAGTTATTGTAATGGTAGTGTCTGGCTATAGTTATTGTAATGGTAGTGTCTGGCTATAGTTATTGTAGTGGTAGTGTCTGGCTATAGTTATTGTAGTGGTAGTGTCTGGCTATAGTTATTGTAGTGGTAGTGTCTGGCTATAGTTATTGTAGTGGTAGTGTCTGGCTATAGTTATTGTAGTGGTAGTGTCTGGTTATAGTTATTGTAGTGGTAGTGTCTGGTTATAGTTATTGTAATGGTAGTGACTGGTTATAGTTATAGTAGTGGTAGTGTCTGGCTATAGTTATTGTAATGGTAGTGACTGGTTATAGTTATAGTAGTGGTAGTGTCTGGCTATAGTTATTGTAGTGGTAGTGTCTGGTTATAGTTATTGTAGTGGTAGTGACTGGCTATAGTTATTGTAGTGGTAGTGTCTGGTTATAGTTATTGTAGTGGTAGTGTCTGGTTATAGTTATTGTAGTGGTAGTGTCTGGCTATAGTTATTGTAATGGTAGTGACTGGTTATAGTTATAGTAGTGGTAGTGTCTGGCTATAGTTATTGTAGTGGTAGTGTCTGGTTATAGTTATTGTAGTGGTAGTGACTGGCTATAGTTATTGTAGTGGTAGTGTCTGGTTATAGTTATTGTAGTGGTAGTGTCTGGTTATAGTTATTGTAGTGGTAGTGTCTGGTTATAGTTATTGTAGTGGTAGTGTCTGGTTATAGTTATTGTAGTGGTAGTGTCTGGTTATAGTTATTGTAGTGGTAGTGTCTGGTTATAGTTATTGTAGTGGTAGTGTCTGGCTATAGTTATTGTAGTGGTAGTGTCTGGTTATAGTTATTGTAGTGGTAGTGACTGGTTATAGTTATTGTAGTGGTAGTGTCTGGTTATAGTTATTGTAGTGGTAGTGTCTGGTTATAGTTATTGTAGTGGTAGTGTCTGGTTATAGTTATTGTAGTGGTAGTGTCTGGTTATAGTTATTGTAGTGGTAGTGTCTGGTTATAGTTATTGTAGTGGTAGTGTCTGGTTATAGTTATTGTAGTGGTAGTGTCTGGTTAGTTATTGTAGTGGTAGTGACTGGTTATAGTTATTGTAGTGGTAGTGTCTGGTTATAGTTATTGTAGTGGTAGTGTCTGGTTATAGTTATTGTAGTGGTAGTGTCTGGCTATAGTTATTGTAGTGGTAGTGACTGGTTATAGTTATTGTAGTGGTAGTGACTGGTTATAGTTATTGTAGTGGTAGTGTCTGGCTATAGTTATTGTAGTGGTAGTGTCTGGTTATAGTTATTGTAGTGGTAGTGTCTGGCTATAGTTATTGTAGTGGTAGTGTCTGGCTATAGTTATTGTTGTGGTAGTGACTGGTTATAGTTATTGTAGTGGTAGTGTCTGGTTATAGTTATAGTAGTGGTAGTGTCTGGTTATAGTTATTGTAGTGGTAGTGTCTGGCTATAGTTATTGTAGTGGTAGTGTCTGGCTATAGTTATTGTAGTGGTAGTGACTGGTTATAGTTATTGTAGTGGTAGTGTCTGGTTATAGTTATAGTAGTGGTAGTGTCTGGTTATAGTTATTGTAGTGGTAGTGACTGGTTATAGTTATTGTAGTGGTAGTGTCTGGTTATAGTTATTGTAGTGGTAGTGACTGGTTATTGTAGTGGTAGTGTCTGGTAGTTATTGTAGTGGTAGTGTCTGGTTATAGTTATTGTAGTGGTAGTGTCTGGTTATAGTTATTGTAGTGGTAGTGTCTGGTTATAGTTATTGTAGTGGTAGTGTCTGGCTATAGTTATTGTAGTGGTAGTGACTGGTTATAGTTATTGTAGTGGTAGTGTCTGGTTATAGTTATTGTAGTGGTAGTGACTGGTTATAGTAGTGGTAGTGTCTGGTTATAGTAGTGGTAGTGACTGGTTATAGTAGTGGTAGTGACTGGTTATAGTAGTGGTAGTGTCTGGTTATAGTAGTGGTAGTGACTGGTTATAGTAGTGGTAGTGACTGGTTATAGTAGTGGTAGTGTCTGGTTATAGTAGTGGTAGTGACTGGTTATAGTAGTGGTAGTGTCTGGTTATAGTAGTGGTAGTGACTGGTTATAGTAGTGGTAGTGTCTGGTTATAGTAGTGGTAGTGACTGGTTATAGTAGTGGTAGTGTCTGGTTATAGTAGTGGTAGTGACTGGTTATAGTAGTGGTAGTGACTGGTTATAGTAGTGGTAGTGACTGGTTATAGTAGTGGTAGTGTCTGGTTATAGTAGTGGTAGTGACTGGTTATAGTAGTGGTAGTGTCTGGTTATAGTAGTGGTAGTGACTGGTTATAGTAGTGGTAGTGACTGGTTATAGTAGTGGTAGTGACTGGTTATAGTAGTGGTAGTGACTGGTTATAGTAGTGGTAGTGACTGGTTATAGTAGTGGTAGTGACTGGTTATAGTAGTGGTAGTGACTGGTTATAGTAGTGGTAGTGTCTGGTTATAGTAGTGGTAGTGACTGGTTATAGTAGTGGTAGTGTCTGGTTATAGTAGTGGTAGTGACTGGTTATAGTAGTGGTAGTGACTGGTTATAGTAGTGGTAGTGACTGGTTATAGTAGTGGTAGTGACTGGTTATAGTAGTGGTAGTGACTGGTTATAGTTGTGGTAGGGACTGGTTATAGTAGTGGTAGTGACTGGTTATAGTAGTGGTAGTGTCTGGTTATAGTAGTGGTAGTGACTGGTTATAGTAGTGGTAGTGTCTGGTTATAGTAGTGGTAGTGACTGGTTATAGTAGTGGTAGTGACTGGTTATAGTAGTGGTAGTGACTGGTTATAGTAGTGGTAGTGTCTGGTTATAGTAGTGGTAGTGACTGGTTATAGTAGTGGTAGTGACTGGTTATAGTTGTGGTAGGGACTGGTTATAGTAGTGGTAGTGACTGGTTATAGTAGTGGTAGTGTCTGGTTATAGTAGTGGTAGTGACTGGTTATAGTAGTGGTAGTGTCTGGTTATAGTAGTGGTAGTGACTGGTTATAGTAGTGGTAGTGACTGGTTATAGTAGTGGTAGTGACTGGTTATAGTAGTGGTAGTGACTGGTTATAGTTGTGGTAGGGACTGGTTATAGTAGTGGTAGTGACTGGTTATAGTAGTGGTAGTGACTGGTTATAGTAGTGGTAGTGACTGGTTATAGTTATTGTAGTGGTAGTGACTGGTTATAGTAGTGGTAGTGTCTGGCTATAGTTATTGTAGTGGTAGTGACTGGTTATAGTAGTGGTAGTGACTGGTTATAGTAGTGGTAGTGACTGGTTATAGTAGTGGTAGTGACTGGTTATAGTAGTGGTAGTGACTGGTTATAGTAGTGGTAGTGTCTGGCTATAGTTATTGTAGTGGTAGTGACTGGTTATAGTAGTGGTAGTGACTGGCTATAGTTATTGTAGTGGTAGTGACTGGTTATAGTAGTGGTAGTGACTGGTTATAGTAGTGGTAGTGACTGGTTATAGTAGTGGTAGTGACTGGTTATAGTAGTGGTAGTGACTGGTTATAGTAGTGGTAGTGTCTGGCTATAGTTATTGTAGTGGTAGTGACTGGTTATAGTTATTGTAATGGTAGTGTCTGGCTATAGTTATTGTAATGGTAGTGTCTGGCTATAGTTATTGTAATGGTAGTGTCTGGCTATAGTTATTGTAGTGGTAGTGTCTGGCTATAGTTATTGTAGTGGTAGTGTCTGGCTATAGTTATTGTAGTGGTAGTGTCTATAGTTATTGTAGTGGTAGGTCTGGTTATAGTTATTGTAGTGGTAGTGTCTGGTTATAGTTATTGTAGTGGTAGTGTCTGGTTATAGTTATTAGTAGTGGTAGTGTCTGGTTATAGTTATTGTAATGGTAGTGACTGGTTATAGTTATAGTAGTGGTAGTGTCTGGCTATAGTTATTGTAGTGGTAGTGTCTGGTTATAGTTATTGTAGTGGTAGTGTCTGGTTATAGTTATTGTAGTGGTAGTGTCTGGTTATAGTTAGTGTCTGGTTATAGTTATTGTAGTGGTAGTGTCTGGCTATAGTTATTGTAATGGTAGTGTCTGGTTATAGTTATAGTAGTGGTAGTGTCTGGCTATAGTTATTGTAGTGGTAGTGTCTGGTTATAGTTATTGTAGTGGTAGTGACTGGTTATAGTTATTGTAGTGGTAGTGTCTGGTTATAGTTATTGTAGTGGTAGTGTCTGGTTTATATTGTAGTGGTAGTGACTGGTTATAGTATAGTAGTGGTAGTGTCTGGCTATAGTTATTGTAGTGGTAGTGTCTGGTTATAGTTATTGTAGTGGTAGTGTCTGGCTATAGTTATTGTAGTGGTAGTGTCTGGTTATAGTTATTGTAGTGGTAGTGTCTGGTTATAGTTATTGTAGTGGTAGTGTCTGGTTATAGTTATAGTAGTGGTAGTGTCTGGTTATAGTTATTGTAGTGGTAGTGTCTGGTTATAGTTATTGTAGTGGTAGTGACTGGCTATAGTTATTGTAGTGGTAGTGTCTGGTTATAGTTATTGTAGTGGTAGTGTCTGGTTATAGTTATTGTAGTGGTAGTGTCTGGTTATAGTTATTGTAGTGGTAGTGTCTGGTTATAGTTATTGTAGTGGTAGTGTCTGGTTATAGTTATTGTAGTGGTAGTGTCTGGTTATAGTTATTGTAGTGGTAGTGTCTGGCTATAGTTATTGTAGTGGTAGTGTCTGGTTATAGTTATTGTAGTGGTAGTGTCTGGTTATAGTTATTGTAGTGGTAGTGTCTGGTTATAGTTATTGTAGTGGTAGTGTCTGGTTATAGTTATTGTAGTGGTAGTGTCTGGCTATAGTTATTGTAGTGGTAGTGTCTGGTTATAGTTATTGTAGTGGTAGTGTCTGGTTATAGTTATTGTAGTGGTAGTGTCTGGTTATAGTTATTGTAGTGGTAGTGTCTGGCTATAGTTATTGTAGTGGTAGTGTCTGGTTATAGTTATTGTAGTGGTAGTGTCTGGCTATAGTTATTGTAGTGGTAGTGTCTGGTTATAGTTATTGTAGTGGTAGTGTCTGGCTATAGTTATTGTAGTGGTAGTGTCTGGTTATAGTTATTGTAGTGGTAGTGTCTGGCTATAGTTATTGTAGTGGTAGTGTCTGGTTATAGTTATTGTAGTGGTAGTGTCTGGCTATAGTTAGTGGTAGTGTCTGGTTATAGTTATTGTAGTGGTAGTGTCTGGTTATAGTTATTGTAGTGGTAGTGTCTGGTTATAGTTATAGTAGTGGTAGTGTCTGGTTATAGTTATTGTAGTGGTAGTGGTAGTGTCTGGTTATAGTTATTGTAGTGGTAGTGTCTGGTTATAGTTATAGTAGTGGTAGTGTCTGGTTATAGTTATTGTAGTGGTAGTGTCTGGTTATAGTTATTGTAGTGGTAGTGTCTGGCAGTGGTTATAGTTATTGTAGTGGTAGTGTCTGGCTATAGTTATTGTAGTGGTAGTGTCTGGTTATATTGTAGCCATAGTTATTGTAGTGGTAGTGTCTGGCTATAGTTATTGTAGTGGTAGTGTCTGGTTATAGTTATTGTAGTGGTAGTGTCTGGTTATAGTTATTGTAGTGGTAGTGTGTTATAGTTAGTAGTGGTAGTGTCTGGTTATAGTTATTGTAGTGGTAGTGTCTGGTTATAGTTATTGTAGTGGTAGTGTCTGGTTATAGTTATTGTAGTGGTAGTGTCTGGCTATAGTTATTGTAGTGGTAGTGTATAGTTATTGTAGTGGTAGTGTCTGGCTATAGTTATTGTAGTGGTAGTGACTGGTTATAGTTATTGTAGTGGTAGTGTCTGGTTATAGTTATTGTAGTGGTAGTGTCTGGTTATAGTTATTGTCTGGCTATAGTTATTGTAGTAGTGTATTGTAGTGGTAGTGTCTGGCTATAGTTATTGTTATAGTTATTGTAGTGGTAGTGTCTGTAGTGTCTGGCCATAGTTATTGTAGTGGTAGTGTCTGGCTATAGTTATTGTAGTGGTAGTGTCTGGTTATAGTTATTGTAGTGGTAGTGTCTGGCTATAGTTATTGTAGTGGTAGTGTCTGGTTATAGTTATTGTAGTGGTAGTGTTATAGTTATTGTAGTGGCAGTGACTGGTTATAGTTAGTGGTAGTGTCCGGTTATAGTTATTGTAGTGGTAGTGGTTATAGTTATTGTAGTGGTAGTGTCTGGTAGTTATTGTAGTAGTGTTATTATTGTAGTGGTAGTGTCTGGTTATAGTTATTGTAGTGGTAGTGTCTGGTTATAGTTATTGTAGTGGTAGTGTCTGGTTATAGTTATTGTAGTGGTAGTGTCTATAGTTATTGTAGTGGTAGTGTCTGGTTATATTGTAGTGGTAGTGTCTGGTTATAGTTATTGTAGTGGTAGTGTCTGGCTATAGTTATTGTAGTGGTAGTGTCTGGCTATAGTTATTGTAGTGGTAGTGTCTGGTTATAGTTATTGTAGTGGTAGTGTCTGGTTATAGTTATTGTAGTGGTAGTGTCTGGTTATAGTTATAGTGGTAGTGGTAGTGTCTGGTTATAGTTATTGTAGTGGTAGTGTCTGGCTATAGTTATTGTAGTGGTAGTGTGCCATAGTTATTGTAGTGGTAGTGTCTGGTTATAGTTATTGTAGTGGTAGTGTCTGGTTTATAGTTATTGTAGTAGTGTGTTATAGTTATTGTGTGGTAGTGGGTTATAGTTATTGTAGTGGTAGTGACTGTTATAGTTATTGTAGTGGTAGTGTCTGGCTATAGTTATTGTAGTGTCTGGTTATAGTAGTGTAGTGGTAGTGTCTGGTTATAGTTATTGTAGTGGTAGTGTCTGGCTATAGTTATTGTAGTGGTAGTGTCTGGTTATAGTTATTGTAGTGGTAGTGTCTGGTTATAGTTATTGTAGTGGTAGTGTCTGGCTATAGTTATTGTAGTGGTAGTGTCTGGCTATAGTTATTGTAGTGGTAGTGACTGGTTATAGTTATTGTAGTGGTAGTGTCTGGTTATAGTTATTGTAGTGGTAGTGTCTGGTTATAGTTATTGTAGTGGTAGTGTCTGGCTATAGTTATTGTAGTGGTAGTGTCTGGCTATAGTTATTGTAGTGGTAGTGACTGGCTATAGTTATTGTAGTGGTAGTGTCTGGTTATAGTTATTGTAGTGGTAGTGTCTGGCTATAGTTATTGTAGTGGTAGTGTCTGGTTATAGTTATTGTAGTGGTAGTGTCTGGCTATAGTTATTGTAGTGGTAGTGACTGGTTATAGTTATTGTAATGGTAGTGACTGGCTATAGTTATTGTAGTGGTAGTGACTGGTTATAGTTATTGTAATGGTAGTGACTGGTTATAGTTATTGTAGTGGTAGTGTCTGGTTATAGTTATTGTAGTGGTAGTGTCTGGTTATAGTTATTGTAGTGGTAGTGTCTGGCTATAGTTATTGTAGTGGTAGTGTCTGGCTATAGTTATTGTAGTGGTAGTGTCTGGTATAGTTATTGTAGTAGTGTCTGGCCATAGTTATTGTCTGGCTATAGTTATTGTAGTGGTAGTGTCTGGTTATAGTTATTGTAGTGGTAGTGTCTGGTTATAGTTATTGTAGTGGTAGTGTCTGGCTATAGTTATTGTAGTGGTAGTGTGACTAGTTATTGTAGTGGTAGTGTATATTGTAGTGGTAGTGTCTGGCTATAGTGTGGTAGTGACTGGTTATAGTTATAGTGGTAGTGGTAGTGTCTGGTTATAGTTATTGTAGTGGTAGTGTCTGGTATATAGTAGTAGTGTCCGGTTATAGTTATTGTAGTGGTAGTGGTAGTGTCTGGTTATAGTTATTGCAGTTAGTGTCTGGTTATAGCCATAGCAGTGGCAGTGGTAGTGTCTGGCCATAGTTATAGTGGCAGTGTCTGGCCATAGTTATTGTAGTAGTGTCTGGCTATAGTTATTGTAGTGGTAGTGACGGTTATAGATATGGTAGTGGTAGTGTCTGGCTATAGTTATTGTAGTGGTAGTGTCTGGTTATAGTTATAGTAGTGGTAGTGTCTGGCCATAGTTATTGTAGTGGTAGTGTCTGGTTATAGTTATAGTAGTGGTAGTGTCTGGCCATAGTTATTGTAGTTATAGTTATTGTAGTGGTAGTGTCTGGCTATAGTTATTGTAGTGGTAGTGACTGGTTATAGTTATTGTAGTGGTAGTGTCTGGTTATAGTTATAGTAATGGTAGTGTCTGGCATAGGTAGTGTCTGGTTATAGTTATAGTGGTAGTGTCTGGTATAGTTATTGTAGTGGTAGTGTCTGGCTATAGTTATTGTAGTGGTAGTGTCTGGCTATAGTTATTAGTGGTAGTGTGTTATAGTTATTGTAGTGGTAGTGTCTGGCTATAGTTATTGTAGTGGTAGTGTCTGGCTATAGTTATTGTAGTGGTAGTGTCTGGCTATAGTTATTGTAGTGGTAGTGTCTGGTTATAGTTATTGTAGTGGTAGTGTCTGGTTATAGTTATTGTAGTGGTAGTGTCTGGCTATAGTTATTGTAATGGTAGTGTCTGGCTATAGTTATAGTAATGGTAGTGACTGGTTATAGTTATTGTAGTGGTAGTGGTAGTGTCTGGTTATAGTTATTGTAGTGGTAGTGTCTGGTTATAGTTATAGTAGTGGTAGTGTCTGGTTATAGTTATTGTAGTGGTAGTGGTAGTGTCTGGTTATAGTTATTGTAGTGGTAGTGTCTGGTTATAGTTATAGTAGTGGTAGTGGTAGTGTCTGGCTATAGTTATTGTAGTGGTAGTGACTGGTTATAGTTATTGTAGTGGTAGTGTCTGGCTATAGTTATTGTAGTGGTAGTGTCTGGCTATAGTTATTGTAGTGGTAGTGTCTGGCATAGTTATAGCAGTGGTAGTGTATAGTTATTGTAGTGGCAGTGTCTGGTTATAGTTATAGTAGTGGCAGTGTCTGGTTATAGTTATTGTAATGGTAGTGTCTGGTTATAGTTATAGTAGTGGTAGTGTCTGGCATATAGTGTAGTATATTGTAGTGGTAGTGACATAGGTTAGTGGCAGTGTCTGGCTATAGTTATTGTAGTGGTAGTGTCTGGCTATAGTTATAGTAGTGGTAGTGACTGGTTATAGTTATTGTAGTGGTAGTGTCTGGCTATAGTTATAGTAATGGTAGTGTCTGGCTATAGTTATTGTAGTGGTAGTGTCTGGTTATAGTAGTGGTAGTGTCTGGCTATAGTTATTGTAATGGTAGTGTCTGGCTATAGTTATTGTAGTGGTAGTGACTGGTTATAGTTATTGTAGTGGTAGTGTCTGGCTATAGTTATTGTAGTGGTAGTGACTGGTTATAGTTATTGTAGTGGTAGTGTCTGGCTATAGTTATTGTAGTGGTAGTGACTGGTTATAGTTATTGTAGTGGTAGTGTCTGGCTATAGTTATAGTAGTGGTAGTGTCTGGTTATAGTAGTGGTAGTGTCTGGCTATAGTTATTGTAGTGGTAGTGACTGGTTATAGTTATTGTAGTGGTAGTGTCTGGCTATAGTTATTGTAGTGGTAGTGTCTGGTTATAGTTATTGTAGTGGTAGTGTCTGGTTATAGTTATAGTAGTGGTAGTGTCTGGTTATAGTTATTGTAGTGGTAGTGTTATAGTTATTGGCTAGTGTCCGGTTATAGTTATTGTAGTGGCAGTGACTGGTTATAGTTATGGCAGTGTGGTAGCCATTGCAGTGGCAGTGTCTGGTTATAGTTATTGTAGTGGTAGTGTCTGGTTATAGTTATTGCAGTGGCAGTGTCTGGTTATAGTTATTGCAGTGGCAGTGTCTATAGTTATTGTAGTGGTAGTGTCTGGTTATAGTTATTGTAGTGGTAGTGTCTGGCTATAGCCATTGTAGTGGCAGTGTCTGGCCATAGTTATTGTAGTGGCAGTGTTATTGTAGTGGTAGTGTCTGGTTATAGCCATTGTAGTGGTAGTGTCTGGCCATAGTTATTGTAGTGGTAGTGTCTGGTTATAGTTATTGTAGTGGCAGTGTCTGGCTATTATTAGTGGCAGTGTCCGGCCATAGTGCAGTGGTAGTAGTTATTGTAGTGGCAGTGTCATAGTTATTGCTATAGTTATTGTAGTGGTAGTGTCTGGCCATATATTGTAGTGGTAGTGTCTGGCCATAGTTATTGTAGTGGTAGTGTCTGGCCATAGTTATTGTAGTGGTAGTGTCTGGCTATAGTTATTGTAGTGGTAGTGTCTGGCCATAGTTATTGTAGTGGTAGTGACTGGTTATAGTTATTGTAATGGTAGTGACTAGTGGTGTCTGGCTATAGTTATTGTAATGGTAGTGACTGGTTATAGTTATTGTAGCAGTGTCTGGTTATAGTTATTGCAGTGGCAGTGTCTGGTTATAGTTATTGTAGTGGTAGTGTCTGGTTATAGTTATTGTAGTGGTAGTGGTATAGTTATTGCAGTGGTAGTGTCTGGCTATAGTTATTGTAAGTGGTAGTGTCTGGCCATAGTTATTGTAGTGGCAGTGTCTGGCCATAGTTATTGTAGTGGCAGTGTCTGGCTATAGTTATAGTGGCAGTGTCTGGCCATAGTTATTGCAGTGGCAGTGTCTGGTTATGTGCAGTGGCAGTGGCTATTGTTATTAGTTATAGTAATGGCAGTGACTGGTTATAGTTATTGTAGTGGCAGTGGCAGTGTCTGGTTATAGTTATTGTCCGGTCATAGCCATAGCAGTGGCAGTGTCCGGCTATAGTTATTGTAGTGCAGTGGTAGTGTCTGGTTATAGTTATTGTAGTGGTAGTGTCTGGTTAGTGGCAGTGTCTGGCCATTATTGTAGTGGTAGTGTCTGGTTATAGTTATTGTAGTGGTAGTGTCTGGCTATAGTTATTGTAGTGGTAGTGTCTGGCCATAGTATTGTCTGGTAGTGTCTGGCTATAGTTATTGTAGTGGCAGTGTGGTAGTGTCTAGTGGCAGTGTCTGGCCATAGTTATATAGTTAGTTGGTAGCAGTGGTAGTGTCCGGTTATAGTTATTGCAGTGGCAGTGTCCGGTCATAGCCATAGTAGTTAGTGTCCGGCCATAGTTATTGTAATGGCAGTGTCTGGCCATAGTTATAGCAGTGGTAGTGTCTGCTATAGTTATTGTAGTGGTAGTATTGGTTATAGTTGTAGTGGTAGTGTCTGGCTATAGTTATAGTAATGGCAGTGTAGTGTCCGGTATAGCCATTGTAGTGGTAGTGTCCAACATAGCTATAGTGTATATTGTAGTGGTAGTGTCCGGTTATAGTTATTGCAGTGGTAGTGTCTGGCCATAGTGGCATTGCAATGGCAGTGTCCTGGCCATAGTTATTGTAGTGGTAGTGTCCGGCATAGTTATTGTAGTGTCTGGCTATAGTTATTGTAGTGGTAGTGACTGGTTATAGTTATTGTAGTGGCAGTGTCTGGCAGTGTATAGTTAGTGCAGTGGCAGTGTCCATATAGTTATAGTAATGGTAGGGGTTATAGTTATTGCAGTGGCAGTGGCAGTGTCTGGTTATAGTTATTGTAGTGGTAGTGTGCCATAGCCTGGCAGTGTATAGCCATTGCAGTGGCAGTGGCAGTGTCTGGTCATAGCCATTGCAGTGGCAGTGTCTGGCATATAGTTAGTGGCAGTGGTCCGGCCATAGTGGTAGTGTCTGGTTATAGTTATTGTAGTAGTGTCTGGCCATTATTGTAGTGGCAGTGTCTGGCCATAGTTATTGTAGTGGTAGTGTCTGGCTATAGTTATTGTAGTGGTAGTGTCTGGCTATAGTTATTGTAGTGGTAGTGTCTGGCTATAGTTATTGTAGTGGTAGTGTCTGGCCATAGTTATTGTAGTGGTAGTGTCTGGCCTATAGTTATGTAGTGGTAGTGTCTGGCCATAGTTATTGTAGTAGTAGTGTTATAGTTATTGCAGTGCCATAGTTATTGTAGTGGCAGTGTCCGCATAGTTATAGTAGTGGTAGTGTCTGGCCATAGTTATTGTAGTGGTAGTGTGGTAGCCATTGTCAGTGTCTATAGTTATTGCAGTGGTAGTGTCTGGTTATAGTTATTGTAGTGGTAGTGTCTGGCTATAGTTATAGTGGCAGTGTGGCCATAGTTATTGTAGTGGTAGTGTCTGGCTATAGTTATTGTAGTGGTAGTGTCTGGGCTAGTGGTAGTATATTATTGTAGTGGCAGTGTCCATTATAGTTATTGCAGTGGTAGTGTCTGGTTATAGTTATTGTAGTAGTGACTGGCTATAGTTATTGTAGTGGTAGTGTCCGGCTATAGTTATTGTAATGGTAGTGTCTGGCTATAGTTATTGTAGTGGTAGTGTCTGGCCATAGTTATTGTAGTGGTAGTGTCTGGCTATAGTTATAGTAGTGGTAGTGACTGGTTATAGTTATTGTAGTGGTAGTGTCTCTATAGTTATAGTAATGGTAGTGTCTGGTTATAGTTATTGTAGTGGTAGTGTCTGGCTATAGTTATTGTAATGGTAGTGTCTGGCTATAGTTATTGTAGTGGTAGTGTCTGGCTATAGTTATTGTAGTGGTAGTGTCTGGTTATAGTTATTGTAGTGGTAGTGTCTGGTTATAGTTATTGTAGTGGTAGTGTCTGGCTATAGTTATTGTAGTGGTAGTGTCTGGTTATAGTTATTGTAGTGGTAGTGTCTGGCTATAGTAGTGGTAGTGTCTATGGTTATAGTAGTGGTAGTGTCTGGCTATAGTTATTGTAGTGGTAGTGTCTGGCTATAGTTATTGTAGTGGTAGTGTCTGGCTATAGTTATTGTAGTGGTAGTGTCTGGCTATAGTTATTGTAGTGGTAGTGTGTGGTTATAGTTATTGTAGTGGTGTGTCTGGCCATAGTTATTGTAGTGGTAGTGTCTGGCTATAGTTATTGTAGTGGTAGTGTCTGGCATAGTTAGTTATGGTAGTGTGGTTATATTGTAGTGGCAGTGTCTGGCTATAGTTATTGTAGTGGTAGTGTCTGGCTATAGTTATTGTAGTGGTAGTGTCTGGTTATAGTAGTAGTGGTAGTGTGGCTATAGTTATTGTATAGTGTCTGGCCATAGTTATTGTAGTAGTGTCATTGCAGTGGCAGTGTATAGTTATTGTAGTGGTAGTGTCTATAGGTAGTGGTATAGTATAGTTATTGTAGTGGTAGTGTCTGGCTATAGTTATTGTAGTGGTAGTGTCTGGCTATAGTTATTGTAGTGGTAGTGTCTGGCTATAGTTATTGTAGTGGTAGTGACTGGTTATAGTTATAGTAGTGGTAGTGTCTGGCTATAGTTATTGTAGTGGTAGTGTCTGGCTATAGTTAGTGGTAGTGTCTGGTTATAGTTATTGTAGTGGTAGTGTCTGGCTATAGTTATTGTAGTGGTAGTGTCTGGCTATAGTTATAGTAGTGGTAGTGTCTGGCCATAGTTATTGTAGTGGTAGTTAGTGGCAGTGTTAGTTATTGTAGTGGTAGTGTCTGGCTATAGTTATAGTAGTGGTAGTGTCTGGCTATAGTTATTGTAGTGGTAGTGTCTGGTTATAGTTATTGTAGTAGTAGTGTCTGGCTATAGTTATTGTAGTGGTAGTGTCTGGCTATAGTTATTGTAGTGGTAGTGTCTGGCTATAGTTATAGTAGTGGTAGTGTCTGGCTATAGTTATTGTAGTGGTAGTGTAGTATAGTAGTGGTAGTGTCTGGCTATAGTTATTGTAGTGGTAGTGTCTGGCTATAGTAGTGGTAGTGTCTGGCATAGTCCTATTATAGCAGTGGTAGTGTCTGGCTATAGTTATAGTAGTGGTAGTGTCTGGCTATAGTTATGTAGTGGTAGTGTCTGGCTATAGTTATAGTAGTGGTAGTGTCTGGCTATAGTTATTGTAGTGGTAGTGTCTGGCTATAGTTATTGTAGTGGTAGTGTCTGGCTATAGTTATTGTAGTGGTAGTGTCTGGCTATAGTTATTGTAGTGGTAGTGTCTGGCTATAGTTATTGTAGTGGTAGTGTCTGGCTATAGTTATTGTAGTGGTAGTGTCTGGCTATAGTTATTGTAGTGGTAGTGTCTGGCTATAGTTATTGTAGTGGTAGTGTGCTATAGTTATAGTGGTATTGTAGTGTAGTAGTGTCTGGCTATAGTTATTGTAGTGGTAGTGTCTGGCTATAGTTATAGTAGTGGTAGTGTCTGGCTATAGTTATTGTAGTGGTAGTGTCTGGCTATAGTTATTGTAGTGGTAGTGTCTGGCTATAGTTATTGTAGTGGTAGTGTCTGGCTATAGTTATTGTAGTGGTAGTGTGCTACATAGTTATTGTAGTGGTAGTGTCTGGTTATAGTTATTGTAGTGGTAGTGTCTAGGCTATAGTTATTGTAGTGGTAGTGTCTGGCTATAGTTATTGTAGTGGTAGTGACTGGCTATAGTTATTGTAGTGGTAGTGTCATAGTTATTGTAGTGGCAGTGCTATAGTTATTGTAGTGGTAGTGACTGGTTATAGTTATTGTAGTGGTAGTGGTAGTGTCTGGCTATAGTTATTGTAGTGGTAGTGTCTGGCTATAGTTATTGTAGTGGTAGTGTCTGGCTATAGTTATAGTAGTGGTAGTGTCTGGCTATAGTTATTGTAGTGGTAGTGTCTGGCTATAGTTTATTGTAGTGGTTATAGTTATTGTAATGGTAGTGTCTGGTTATAGTTATTGTAATGGTAGTGTCTGGCTATAGTTATTGTAGTGGCAGTGTTAGTTATTGTAGTGGTAGTGTCTGGCTATAGTTATTGTAGTGGTAGTGTCTGGCTATAGTTATTGTAGTGGTAGTGTCTGGCTATAGTTATTGTAATGGTAGTGTCTGGCTATAGTTATTGTAGTGGTAGTGTCTGGCTATAGTTATTGTAGTGGTAGTGTCTGGCTATAGTTATAGTAGTGGTAGTGTCTGGCTATAGTTATTGTAGTGGTAGTGTCTGGCTATAGTTATTGTAGTGGTAGTGTCTGGCTATAGTTATAGTAGTGGTAGTGTCTGGCTATAGTTATTGTAGTGGTAGTGACTGGTTATAGTTATTGTAGTGGTAGTGTCTGGCTATAGTTATTGTAGTGGTAGTGTCTGGCTATAGTTATTGTAGTGGTAGTGTCTGGCTATAGTTATTGTAGTGGTAGTGTCTGGCTATAGTTATTGTAGTGGTAGTGACTGGCTATAGTTATTGTAGTGGTAGTGTCTGGCTATAGTTATTGTAGTGGTAGTGTCTGGCTATAGTTATTGTAGTGGTAGTGTCTGGCTATAGTTATTGTAGTGGTAGTGTCTGGCTATAGTTATTGTAGTGGTAGTGTCTGGCTATAGTTATTGTAGTGGTAGTGTCTGGCTATAGTTATTGTAGTGGTAGTGTCTGGCTATAGTTATTGTAGTGGTAGTGTCTGGCTATAGTTATTGTAGTGGTAGTGTCTGGCTATAGTTATTGTAGTGGTAGTGTCTGGCTATAGTTATTGTAGTGGTAGTGACTGGTTATAGTTATAGTAGTGGTAGTGTCTGGCTATAGTTATTGTAGTGGTAGTGACTGGTTATAGTTATTGTAGTGGTAGTGTCTGGCTATAGTTATTGTAGTGGTAGTGACTGGTTATAGTTATTGTAATGGTAGTGTCTGGTTATAGTTATTGTAGTGGTAGTGACTGGTTATAGTTATAGTAGTGGTAGTGTCTGGTTATAGTAGTGGTAGTGTCTGGTTATAGTTATTGTAGTGGTAGTGTCTGGTTATAGTTATTGTAGTGGTAGTGTCTGGCTATAGTTATTGTAGTGGTAGTGTCTGGCTATAGTTATTGTAGTGGTAGTGACTGGTTATAGTTATTGTAGTGGTAGTGTCTGGCTATAGTTATTGTAGTGGTAGTGACTGGTTATAGTTATTGTAGTGGTAGTGTCTGGCTATAGTTATTGTAGTGGTAGTGACTGGTTATAGTTATTGTAATGGTAGTGTCTGGTTATAGTTATTGTAGTGGTAGTGACTGGTTATAGTTATAGTAGTGGTAGTGTCTGGTTATAGTAGTGGTAGTGTCTGGCTATAGTTATTGTAGTGGTAGTGACTGGTTATAGTTATTGTAATGGTAGTGTCTGGCTATAGTTATTGTAGTGGTAGTGACTGGTTATAGTTATTGTAGTGGTAGTGTCTGGCTATAGTTATTGTAGTGGTAGTGACTGGTTATAGTTATAGTAGTGTTAGTGTCTGGCTATAGTTATAGTAGTGGTAGTGTCTGGCTATAGTTATTGTAGTGGTAGTGACTGGTTATAGTAGTGGTAGTGTCTGGCTATAGTTATTGTAGTGGTAGTGTCTGGCTATAGTTATTGTAGTGGTAGTGACTGGTTATAGTTATTGTAATGGTAGTGTCTGGTTATAGTTATTGTAATGGTAGTGACTGCAGTAGTAATGGTAGTGATTGGGTATAGTAGTGAGAGTCTACAGTACTAATGGTGGTGACTGGTTATAGTTATAGTGGTGGTGGTGTCTACAGTAGTAATAGTAGTGACTGGTTATAGTAGTGGTAGTGTATAGAGTAGTAATGGTAGTGACTTCATCAACGGCACCGGGGGAGATGGCCGCCGTTTTACGGTCTCCGAACCAATTGTACTATTATGTGTTTGTTTTTTCCGCGATATTTGTAAATTATTTTGTACATAATGTTTTGTACATAATGTTTCTGCAACCGTAAAGAGCAAAGAGCTTCTGGATATCAGGACAGAGATCACTCACCTCGGATTAGACAAAGAGCTTCTGGATATCAGGACAGCGATCACTCACCTTGGATTAGACAAAGAGCTTCTGGATATCAGGGCAGCGATCACTCACCTAGGATTAGACAAAGAGCTTCTGGATATCAGGACAGCGATCACTCACCTTGGATTAGACAAAGAGCTTCTGGATATCAGGGCAGCGATCACTCACCTAGGATTAGACAAAGAGCTTCTGGATATCAGGACAGCGATCACTCACCTCGGATTAGACAAAGAGCTTCTAGATATCAGGACAGAGATCACTCACCTCAGATTAGACAAAGATTTTTTCAACAACAACAACAGCAGCAAGCAGGACTCACACGATATTCTCCAAACACCCCACAGGACAGACATCACAATCATTCGCAAAAGGAAGAAGAGCCGGATGCCTCGTCCGGACCCACAGAAGGCAACTAGGAAAGCTGCCGTTACCGTCAATATTACTCGCCAACGTGCAATCATTGGACAATAAACTAGACGAGGTAAAATCACGAATATCCTACCAACGGGACATCAAGAACTGTAATATCCTATGTTTCACGGAATCGTGGCTGAATGACGACATGGATATTCAGCTAGCGGGATATACGCTGCACCGGCAGGATAGAACAGCCCACTCCGGTTAGACGAGGAGGGGGCGGTCTGTGCATATTTGTAAACAACAGCTGATGCACTAAATCTAAGGCCGTCTCTAGATATTGCTCGCCTGAAGTAGAGTATATTATGATAAATTGCAGGCCACACTACTTGCCGAGAGAGTCCTCAGCTTTTCTCAGCTTTTCGTGGCTGTTTATTTACCACCACAGACAGATGCCGGCACTAAGACCGCACTCAGCCAGCTGTATAAGGAAATAAGCAAACAGGAAACCACTCACCCAGAGGTGTTGCTCCTAGTGGCCGGAGACTTTAATGCAGGGAAACTTAAATCAGTTTTACCAAATCTCTATCAACATGTTAAATGTGCAACCAGAGGGAAAAAAATTCTAGATCACCTGTACTCCACACACAGAGACGCGTACAAAGCTCTCCCTCACCCTCCATTTGGGAAATCCGACCACAACTCTATCCTCCTAATTCCTGCATATAAGCAAAAATTAAAGCAGGAAGCACCAGTGACTTGTCTATAAAAAAAATGGTCAGATGAAGCAGATGCTAAACTACAGGACTGTTTTGCTATCACAGACTGGAACATGTTCCGGGATTCTTCCGATGACATTGAGGAATACACCACATCAATCAATGGCTTTATCAATAAGTGCATTGAGGACATCGTCCCCACAGTGACTGTACGTCAACCAGAAGCCATGGATTACAGGCAACATTCGCACTGAGCTAAAGGGTAGAGCTGCCGCTTTCAAGGTGCGGGACTCTAACCCAGAAGCTTACAAGAAATCCTGCTATGCCCTGCGACAAACCATTCAAACAGACAAAGCGTCAATACAGGGCTAAGATTGAATCATACTACACCGGCTCTGACGCTCGTCAGATGTGGCAGGGCTTGCAAACTATTAGACTACAAAGGGAAGCACAGCCGAAAGCTGCCCTGTGACACAAGCCTACCAGACGAGCTAAATTATTCTATGCTCGCTTCAAGGCAATCAACACTGAGGCATGCATGAGCATCAGCTGTTCCGGACGACTGTGTTCACGCTCTCCGTAGCCGACGTGAGTAAGACCTTCAAACAGGTCAGCATTCACAAGGCTGCAGGGCCAGATGGATTACCAGGACATGTGCTCCGGGCATGTGCTGACCAACTGTCAGGTGTCTTCACTGACATTTCCAACATGTCCCTGATTGAGTCTGTAATACCAACATGCTTCAAGCAGACCACCATAGTCCCTGTGCCCAAGAACACAAAGGCAACCTGCCTAAATGACTACAGACCCGTGGCCACGTACGTAGCCATGAAGTGCTTTGAAAGGCTGGTAATGGCTCACATGAAGAAGAAGATGTTGTTGATGTGGTTACTAACACAGCTGTAACATTGCATTGGTACCAGATAATTCTGTTCCGATTTCAGATTTGAATAGCAGGGAAGAATATAAAGTTGTCATAACTTAGACAAAGGGTTTGAAGTTGTTGGAAAAGTGGTTAAAATAGCTCATTTGTGAAAATGTTGCATTTGCAGTGAATGGAATGTGGGAAGTAATGATGTCAGAATGGGGCATTTAGAATGTTTAGGAAATGACATAAAAGTGGATGGAGGACAAAAAGAACAACATCTGCCACGCTGATCCTCAACACGGGGGCCCCTCAGGGGTGCGTGCTTAGTCCCCTCCTGTACTCCATGTTCACCCATGACTGAAAGACCAAGCACGACTCCAACACTGTCATGGTTCATGTGGGGTCAAATTACATTATGAGCGGCAGCTCAGAACAGCTGAAAATTGATTTTAAAGAACTGATTGGGTCTGTACCTGACACCAACAAACACCCCATAATATCTGTCCCTCTGCCCTCCCCAAATCGTGGCATTGAACGGTTCAGCACTTTTATCCCTCCATAACCTGTGTAACGGATCTCGTCCTCCTCTTCTGAGGAGGAGTAGCGAGAAGGATCGGAGGACCAATGCGCAGCGTGGTAAGTGTCCATAATGTTTCATCAAAACACAACAGAACACTGGAACAAAACAATAAACGTGAATAAACGAAACAGTCCCGTGTGGCAACAAGCACTGACACGGAAGACAAACGCCAACAACTCAAAAGTGAAAACAGGCTACCTAAATATGATTCTCAATCAGGGACAACGATTGACAGCTGCCTCTGATTGAGAACCATACTAGGCCGAACACAGAAATCCCAAATGATAGAAAAACGAACATAGACAAACCACCCAACTCACGCCCTGACCATACTAAAACAAAGACATAACAAAGGGACAAAGATCAGAACGTGACAACCTGGCTACGAAACTATTGCAGCTCTGTGGGTGTAACATTTATTGACACTACTCATCCAAGTATATCTGACCAAATTATGAAAGAAAATTATAAATGATTGTCATTTTGAATTCCGTAAAGTAAGTGTGGAAGAGGTGAAATTATTGTTGTCTGTCAACAATGACAATCCACAGGGGTCTGACAACTTGGATAGAAATTTACTGAGGATAATATCGGACGATATTGTCACGATATTTCCAACAGTCTTGAAGGAGTTCCCACATATGCCGAGCACTTTCTGGCTGCTTTTCCTTCACTCTGCGGAACAACTCATCACAAACCATCTCTCCTTCTTGGTCAAATAACCTTGGGCTGCAATTTCTGAGGCTGGTAGCTCTAATGAACTTCCTCTCCTGTGGCGGTCCTCATGAGAGCCAGTTTCATCATAGCGCATGATGGTTTTTGCAACTGCACTTGAAGAATCTTTCAAAGTTCTTGACTGACCTTCATGTCTTAAAGTAATGATGGACTTTCGTTTCTCTTTGCTTATTTCAGTTGGTGTTGGCATAATATAGACTTGGTCTTTTACCAAATAGGGCTATCTTCTGTATATCACCCCTACCTTGTCACAACACAACTGACTAGCTCAAACGCATTAAGGAAAGAAATTCCACAAATTAACAAGGCACACCTGTTAATTGAAATGCATTCCAGGTGACAACCTCATGAAGCTGGTTGAGAGAATCATTTTTTTTTTTTATCAGGGGTGCCTCAGTACCCTCAGTACCTCTACTTCCAGCGGCTATGTACAGAGGCATGGAGCATGTTACCCCAACAAGGAGGTAACATTTAGACCTCACTACCACAGAAGGCTTACTGGATTTCCTATCCAAAACATTGACTCCTAGTGGTCTGAATATTGACTTTGACCTCAGGCCCTTTTTATGAACAATTATTCATAAGGGCCTGAGTCTTAAGAATGAATGTATTCAGCTTCCCACCCAAGATATTCCCTTTGTTGATGATGCTAAATATGCATTACGTTTGAACCAAACGATGACATGTTTCAAATTAAATTATGAAACATGTACAGTGCCTTCAGAAAGTAGTCACATCCCTCGACTTTTTCCACATTTCGTTGTGTTACAGCCTGAATTGAAAATGGATTACATTGAGATGTGTGTCACTGATCTACACACGATACCCCATAATGTCAAAGTGGAATTATGTTAATACAAATTATTACAAGCTGAAAAGTCTAGTGTCTATCAGACCTCGGGATAAGACCCAGGTGCAGACAGTGGGCAGGCAAATGACAGGTCAAGGGCCGGCAGAGGACAGTAATCCAGGGCAGTGTCACAAGGTACAGAATGGCAGGCAGGGTCAGGGCAGGCAGAGACTAGGGGGAAAACAGGGACTAGAGAGAAAACAGGGACGAGAGAGAAAACAGGGACGAGAGAGAAAACAGGGACTAGAGGGAAAACAGGGACTAGAGGGAAAACAGGGACTAGAGGGAAAACCGGGACTAGAGGGAAAACAGGGACGAGAGAGAAAACAGGGACGAGAGAGAAAACAGGGACGAGAGAGAAAACAGGGACTAGAGGGAAAACAGGGACTAGAGGGAAAACAGGGACTAGAGGGAAAACAGGGACTAGGGGGAAACAGGGACTAGGGGGAAAACAGGGACTAGGGGGAAAACAGGGACTAGGGGGAAAACAGGGACTAGAGAGAAAACAGGGACTAGAGAGAAAACCGGGACTAGAGAGAAAACCGGGACTAGAGAGAACCGGGACTAGAGAGAAAACCGGGACTAGAGAGAACCGGGACTAGAGAGAACCGGGACTAGGGGGAAAACAGGGACTAGGGGGAAAACAGGGACTAGGGGGAAAACAGGGACTAGGGGGAAAACAGGGACTAGATGGAAAACAGGGACTAGAGGGAAAACAGGGACTAGAGGGAAAACAGGGACTAGGGGGAAAACAGGGACTAGGGGGAAAACAAGGACTAGAGGGAAAACAGGGACTAGAGAGAAAACAGGGACTAGAGGGAAAACAGGGACTAGAGGGAAAACAGGGACTAGAGAGAAAACAGGGACTAGAGGGAAAACAGGGACTAGAGGGAAAACATGAACTAGAGAGAAAACAGGGACTAAGGGGAAAACAGGGACTAGGGGGAAAACAGGGACTAGAGGGAAAACAGGGACTAGTGGGAAAACAGGGACTAGAGAGAAAACAGGGACTAGGGGGAAAACAGGGACTAGGGGGAAAACAAGGAATAGGGGGAAAACAAGGACTGGAGGGAAAACAGGGACTAGAGAGAAAACAGGGACTAGAGGGAAAACAGGGACTAGAGAGAAAACAGGGACTAGAGAGAAAACAGGGACTAGGGGGAAAACAGGGACTAGGGGGAAAACAGGGACTAGGGGGAAAACAAGGACTAGGGGGAAAACAAGGACTAGAGGGAAAACAGGGACTAGAGGGAAAACAGGGACTAGAGAGAAAACAGGGACTAGAGAGAAAACAGGGACTAGTGGGAAAACAGGGACTAGGGGGAAAACAGGGGCTAGAGAGAAAACAGGGACTAGAGAGAAAACAGGGACTAGGGGGAAAACAGGGACTAGGGGGAAAAAACAGGGACTAGAGAGAAAACAGGGACTAGAGGGGAAACAGGGACTAGAGAGAAAACAGGGACTAGAGAGAAAACAGGGGCTAGAGAGAAAACAGGGACTAGAGGGAAAACAGGGACTAGGGGGAAAACAGGGACTAGAGGGAAAACAGGGACTAGGGGGAAAACAGGGACTAGAGAGAAAACAGGGACTAGAGGGAAAACAGGGACTAGAGGGAAAACAGGGACTAGAGAGAACAGGGACTAGAGAGAAAACAGGGACTAGAGGGAAAACAGGGACTAGAGGGAAAACAGGGACTAGTGGGAAAACAGGGACTAGAGAGAAAACAGGGACTAGGGGGAAAACAGGGACTAGGGGGAAAACAAGGAATAGGGGGAAAACAAGGACTGGAGGGAAAACAGGGACTAGAGAGAAAACAGGGACTAGAGGGAAAACAGGGACTAGAGGGAAACAGGGACTAGAGAGAAAACAGGGACTAGAGAGAAAACAGGGACTAGAGGGAAAACAGGGACTAGGGGGAAAACAGGGACTAGGGGGAAAACAGGGACTAGGGGGAAAACAAGGACTAGGGGGAAAACAGGGACTAGGGGGAAAACAAGGACTAGGGGGAAAACAGGGACTAGAGGGAAAACAGGGACTAGAGAGAAAACAGGGACTAGAGAGAAAACAGGGACTAGTGGGAAAACAGGGACTAGGGGGAAAACAGGGACTAGGGGGAAAACAGGGGCTAGAGAGAAAACAGGGACTAGGGGGAAAACAGGGACTAGGGGGAAAAAACAGGGACTAGAGAGAAAACAGGGACTAGAGGGGAAACAGGGTCTAGAGAGAAAACAGGGACTAGAGAGAAAACAGGGGCTAGAGAGAAAACCGGGACTAGAGGGAAAACAGGGACTATGGGGAAAACAGGGACTAGAGGGAAAACAGGGACTAGGGGGAAAACAGGGACTAGAGAGAAAACAGGGACTAGAGGGAAAACAGGGACTAGAGGGAAAACAGGGACTAGAGAGAACAGGGACTAGAGAGAAAACAGGGACTAGAGGGAAAACAGGGACTAGAGGGAAAACAGGGACTAGAGGGAAAACAAGGACTAGAGGGAAAACAGGGACTAGAGAGAAAACGGGGACTAGAGGGAAAATGGGGACTAGAGGGAAAACGGGGACTAGAGAGAAAACGGGGACTAGAGAGAAAACGGGGACTAGAGGGAAAACGGGGACTACAGGGAAAACAGGGACTAGAGAGAAAACAAGGACTAGAGGGAAAACAGCAGTACAGGAAAAACACTGTTAGGCTTGATGAGACAAGACGAACTGGCAACAGACAAACAGAGAACACAGGTATAAATGCACAGGGGATAAATGGGGAAGATGCACGACACCTGGAGGAGGTTTAGAGACAAGCACAATCAGATCAGCGTGTGACTGTGTCAATAAGTATTTTAACTCTTTGTTTTGGCAAGCCTAATTAAGTTCAGTAGTAAAAATGCGCTTAACAAATTGTATAAGTTGCATGGACTCACTCCGTGGTCAATTATAGTGGTTAACATGATTTTTGATTGACTACCCCATGTCTGTACCCCAAACATAAACTCAGCAAAAAAATAATCGCCCCTTTTTCAGGACCCAAATAACTTCACAGATCTTCATTGTAAAGGTTTTAAACACTGTTTCCATGCTTGTTCAATAAACCATAAACCATTAATGAACATGTACCTGTGGAACGGTCGTTAAGACACTAACAGCTTACAGACGGTAGGCAATTAAGGTCACAGTTATGAAAACTTAGGACACTAAAGAGGCCTTTCTACTGACTCTGAAAAACAGCAAAAGAAAGATGCCCAGGGTCCCCGCTCATCTGCGTGAACGTGCCTTAGGCATGCAGCAAGGATAAATCAGGACTGCAGATGTGGCCAGGGCAATAAATTGCAATGTCAATACTGTGAGACGCCTAAGACAGAGCTACAGAGAGACAGGACAGACAGCTGATCATCCTCACAGCGCTACAGGGAGTCAGGACGGAGAGCTGATCGTCCTCGCAGTGGCAGACCACGTATAACAAGACCTGCACAGGATCGGTACATCCGAACATCACACCTGCGGGACAGGAACAGGATGGCAACAACAACTGCCCGGGTTACACCAGGAACGCACAATCTGTCCATCAGTGCTCAGGCTGTTCGCAATAGTCTGAGAGGGGCTGGACTGAGGGCTTAAGTTCACCAGACATCGCCGGCAACAATGTCGCCTATGGGCACAAACCCACCGTCGCTGGACCAGACAGGACTGGCAAAAAGTGCTCTTCACTGACGAGTCGCTGTTTTGTCTCACCAGGGGTGATGGTCAGATTCGTGTTTATCGTTGAAGGAATGAGCGTTACACCGGGGCCTATACACTGGAGCGGGGTCGATTTGGAGGTGGAGGGTCCGTCACGGTCTGGGGCGTTGTGTCACAGCCTCATCGGACTGAGCTTGTTGTCATTGCAGGCAATCTCATCACTGTGGGTTACAGGGAAGACCTCCTCCTCCCTCATGTGGTACCCTTCCTGCAGGCTCATCCTGACATGACCCTCCAGCATGACAATGCCACCAGCCATACTGCTCGTTTGGTGCGTGATTTCCATGGCCAGCGAAGCGCCCGGATCCCAATTCCATTGAGCACATCTGGGATCTGTTGGATCGGAGATTGAGGGCTAGGGCCATTCACCCCAGAAATATCTTGGAACTTGCAGGTGCCTTGGTGGAAGAGTGGGGTAACATCTCACAGCAAGAACTGGCAAATCTGGTGCAGTCCATGAGGAGGAGATGGACTGCAGTACTTAATGCAGCTGGTGGCCACACCAGATACTGACTGTTAATTTTGATTTTGACCCCCCCTTTGTTAAGGGACACATTATTCCATTTCTGTTAGTCACATGTCTGTGGAACTTGTTTAGTTTATATGTCTCAGTTGTTGAATCTTGTTATGTTCATACAAATATTTACACATGTTAAATTTGCTGAAAATAAACATAGTTGACAATGGAGGATGTTGCTTTTTTTGCTGAGTTTACCATTTTCTGTAAGGTCCCTCAATAGAGTAATTAATCAACCAAAGTCCAGGACAGTATTTCAATGCTTCACTAAGAAGGGGACCGATTGGTGGATGTGTAAAAAAAAAAAAAAAAAATGTCCCTCAAGGTTAATTACACTTTGGATGTTGTATCAATACACCCAGTCACTACAAAGATACAGGCGTCCTTCCTAACTCAGTTGACGGAGAGTGGTGATTTTAAAACAGTTACAGAGTTTAGTGGCTGTGACAGGAGAAAACTGAGGATGGATCAACAACATTGTAGTTACTCCACAATACTAACATAAACAAAAGTGAAAAGAAGGAATCCTTCAGAGAATAGAAATACTACAAAACATGCATCCTGTTTGCAAGAAGGCACTTAAGTAATACTGCACAAAATGTGGCAAAGAAATTAACTTCATGTCCTGAATACATGGCGTTATGTTTGGGGCAAATCCAACAACACATTACTGAGTACCACTCTTCATATTTTCAAGCATGGTGGTGGCTGCATCATGTTATGGGTACGCTCGTCACCGGCAAGGACTAGCAAAAAGCACAGGCAAAATCCTAGAGGAAAACCTGCTTGTCTGCTTTTCAACAGGTACGGAAATACATTCACCTTTCAGGAGAACAATAACCTAAAATACAAGGCCAAATCTACAAATCTATGAAAATCTATGACATGACATGAAAATGGCTGTCTCGCAATGAATCAACAATCAACTTGACAGAGCTTAAAGAATTTAAAAAACACGAATGGCCAAATATTGTACAATCCAGGTGTGCAAAGCTCTTAGAGACTTACCCAAAAAGACTCACAGCTGTAATCGCTGCCAAAGATGCTTCTACAAAGTTTTGACTTAGGGGTGTGAATACTTATTTAAATGACATATTTCTGTAGTTAATTTTCCATACATTTGCTAAAAATTCACTGTCATTATGCAATATTATGTGTAGATGGTTGAGAAAAAAATGTGTAATCCATGTTGAATTCAGACCGTAACACAACAACATGTGGAATAAGTCCAGGGAGGGAGGGAGAATGCATGTGTGTGTGATGGCTGATGTAACTCCCTAGCAGTACTGGTGGCATTATCTTCCCATTCAGCTGTTACAGGCTTTGTTTTTTCCATTTATTGAGGTTGGATGTTAGAGCGCTGGGCGCACTGATTGGTGTCACCTCGTTAAGCAGTATGTTTTACACCTGTGCTGGCTTCTCCATCTCTTTAGTGGGAAGGTGTTTTGACCTGTGCTGGTTGAGGTGTTATTTAAGAGTGTCTGGCCCAGTGCTCCAGTTGTCCTGAGAGATGTGGAGGGTTAACACCTTTAGTTGGCTCTCCCTATGTTAATCTCTAGACACACAATCCTTTATCTGATTCCCCTGGTTTTGTAATGCTCCACCTCTTTGGTTTGCTTCCTGTCTTTAAGTTTGGTGCGGAGTTTTCTTAAGTGGGCGCTCATGTTGGGTGTCTTTTAGGTCCCAGTTGTTGTTGCTAGTCAACTTTCAGTGGATCCCCCCCATGAGTGTCTTTCAGAACCCCTCCTAGAACCTGTTTTGTTTTGGTTGTTGTCAGTGGCTCTTTGTCATTTCCCCTTTCTGTTCTTACTGGGGAATGTAATAGGGTATGAATACTTTCTGAAGGCACTGTATAGGAAATAGTCATGGATGTTGATGTTAATACGATGTACAACATCTAATCTTGTTGCAATATGGTCATTCATTCTCATCATCTTGATAACTATAACACACCCCTCACTATTGTCATTGGTTGCACTCATTGCACTGTACAGAACCTGGTTCTTATCAGCTTGTCACAATCTACAAGAACAAAGATGAATGGGTGGAGGACCATCTGTTTACTACTTATCCATAGAGAAGAGGTGATCAGATGGTGTGTTGTGTCACTGCAGGTTCGGAAACAAGGTGGAAAACACCCAGTGTCAGTTAGCTGCTAGGGAGTTACATCAGCCATCACGCACACACGCATTCCCCCTCCCTCCCTGCCTCCCTCCATGCACCAGGGTAAGACATAACCCCCATAGAGAAGTCCTAGAGGTGTCAATGGTGTTTATGAGATATCCTCCTTCCACCATATCGTTTCCTGTCTTCATATCCATTGTCTTTTGTTCTCTTAATGTGTATTTATTGATAGATTTTTGATGCTTGTGTTATTGTTTGTGTTATTGCCTGGATAACCTCATCTACTAGTATTGATGTGTTTGTATAGGTGCTGCCTGCTGGGCAGAACACTGGAAGAATCATTGTAATGTGTGTTTATCAATTTGTCACTTAATCCCTAAGGCGTCGGTGGTCAGTTGGCAATTTGACTTAATTCATCCAACTGTTCTGGTCTCATTATCTTCCCATTCAACAGTACTGGTGGCATTATCTTCTATTTCAACAGTACTGGTGGCATTATCTTCCATTTCAACAGTACTGGTGGCATTATCTTCCCATTCAACGGTACTGGTGGCATTATCTTCCCATTCAACGGTACTGGTGGCATTATCTTCCATTTCAACAGTCCTGGTGACATTATCTTCCCATTCAACGGTACTGGTGGCATTATCTTCTATTTCAAAAGTACTGGTGACATTATCTTCCATTTCAACAGTACTGGTGACATTATCTTCCCATTCAACGGTACTGGTGGCATTATCTTCCATTTCAACAGGACTGGTGACATTATCTTCCCATTCAACCGTACTGGTGGCATTATCTTCCATTTCAACAGTACTGGTGGCATTATCTTCCATTTCAACAGTACTGGTGGCATTATCTTCCATTTCAACAGTACTGGTGGCATTATCTTCCATTTCAACAGTACTGGTGGCATTATCTTCCCATTCAACAGTACTGGTGGCATTATCTTCCCATTCAACATGATCTACTGTTACATTTCCATCTATTCCATTTTCCTAAAAGATTTATATTTTTTACCAAAAAAAGCCTGCAAAACGGTTGGCTGAGAAGAAGTTACCAATTTTGTCTTTCTATGTCAGTACAGTCCTGACACTCCCACATCGTCTCACTTTCCAGAAGCACACAATTTATCTGACATGACCTCCAACTAACCAAAGCCAAGGACAGACAGTAAACTCCTGAAGCTGAAGACAGTTGTCCCTTTAGCTGAACGGCAGGCACTCCTACACATACACACAGAGTTATCAGAGCTATAATTTCACTCCTACGCATACACACAGTGTAATCAGAGCTATAATGTCACTCCTCTCTGGCTGATGTAATGCTCTTGGGCTGTGTCCCAAATGGCCCTCCATTCCCTTTAGGGTGGACTTCTGTTGCACTACTACCGATTGGCTCTGGTCAAAATAAGTGCCCTATATACGGAATACGGTGTAATTTGGGACGCACTCTAGTCTCTCCGAATAGAAGTTACAGTGTGTGTGGCTACAGTCAGCTCAGCCAATAGCAGCAGGACAGGTTCATGAGGAGGCTGAGCTTCAGACCAACAATGAATGAATGAATGAATGAATGACACACACACACCGAATACAACAGATGCGCCAAATACAACAGGTGTAGCCCTTTCGGTGAAGTGCTTACTTACAAGCCCTTAACCAACAATGCAGTTTCAAGAAAACACCCTCCCCCCCAAAAAAGTAAGAGATAAGAATAACAAATAATTAAGGAGCAGCAGTAAATAACAATAGTGTGGCTAAATACAGGGGGTCTATATACAGGGTATTACGGTACAGAGTCAATGTGGAGGCTATATACAGGGTATTACGGTACAGAGTCAATGTGGAGGCTATATACAGGGTATTACGGTACAGAGTCAATGTGGAGGCTATATACAGGGTATTACGGTACAGAGTCAATGTGGAGGCTATATACAGGGTATTACGGTACAGAGTCAATGTGGAGGCTATATACAGGGTGTTACGGTACAGAGTCAATGTGGAGGCTATATACAGGGTATTACGGTACAGAGTCAATGTGGAGGCTATATACATGGTATTACGGTACAGAGTCAATGTGGAGGCTATATGCATGGTATTACGGTACAGAGTCAATGTGGAGGCTATATACAGGGTGTTACGGTACAGAGTCAATGTGGAGGCTATATACAGGGTATTACGGTACAGAGTCAATGTGGAGGCTATATACAGGGTATTACGGTACAGAGTCAATGTGGAGGCTATATACAGGGTATTACGGTACAGAGTCAATGTGGAGGCTATATACAGGGTATTACGGTACAGAGTCAATGTGGAGGCTATATACAGGGTATTACGGTACAGAGTCAATGTGGAGGCTATATACAGGGTGTTACGGTACAGAGTCAATGTGGAGGCTATATACAGGGTATTACGGTAAAGAGTCAATGTGGAGGCTATATACAGGGTATTACGGTACAGAGTCAATGTGGAGGCTATATACAGGGTATTACGGTACAGAGTCAATGTGGAGGCTATATACAGGGTATTACGGTACAGAGTCAATGTGGAGGCTATATACAGGGTATTACGGTACAGAGTCAATGTGGAGGCTATATACAGGGTATTACGGTACAGAGTCAATGTGGAGGCTATATACAGGGTGTTACGGTACAGAGTCAATGTGGAGGCTATATACAGGGTGTTACGGTACAGAGTCAATGTGGAGGCTATATACAGGGTATTACGGTAAAGAGTCAATGTGGAGGCTATATACAGGGTATTACGGTACAGAGTCAAAGTGGAGGCTATATACAGGGTATTACGGTACAGAGTCAATGTGGAGGCTATATACAGGGGGTACCGGTACAGAGTCAATGTGGAGGCTATATACATGGTATTACGGTACAGAGTCAATATGGAGGCTATATACAGGGGCTACCAGTACAGAGTCAATGTGGAGGCTATATACAGGGGCTACCAGTACAGAGTCAATGTGGAGGCTATATACAGGGTATTACGGTACAGAGTCAATGTGGAGACTATATACAGGGGGTACCGGTACAGAGTCAATGTGGAGGCTATATACAGGGGCTACCAGTAAAGAGTCAATGTGGCGGCTATATACAGGGGCTACCAGTACAGAGTCAATGTGGAGGCTATATACAGGGTATTACGGTACAGAGTCAATGTGGAGGCTATATACAGGGTATTACGGTACAGAGTCAATGTGGAGGCTATATACAGGGTATTACGGTACAGAGTCAATGTGGAGGCTATATACAGGGTATACGGTACAGAGTCAATGTGGAGGCTATATACAGGGTGTTACGGTACAGAGTCAATGTGGAGGCTATATACAGGGTATTACGGTACAGAGTCAATGTGGAGGTTATATACAGGGTGTACCGGTACAGAGTCAATGTGGAGGCTAAATACAGAAGGTACCGGTACAAAGTCAAATTGGAGGCTAAATACAGGGGGTACCAGTACAGAGTCAATGTGGAGGCTATATACAGGGTATTACGGTACAGAGTCAATGTGGAGGCTAAATACAGGGTGTAACGGTACAGAGTCAATGTGGAGCCTATATACAGGGGGTACCGGTACAGAGTCAATGTGGAGGCTATATACATGGTTTTACGGTACAGAGTCAATGTGGAGGCTATATACAGGGTATTACGGTACAGAGTCAATGTGGAGGCTATATACAGGGTGTTACGGTACAGAGTCAAAATGGAGGCTGTATACAGGGTATTACGGTACAGAGTCAATGTGGAGGCTATATACAGGGGCTACCAGTACAGAGTCAATGTGGAGGCTATATACAGGGGCTACCAGTACAGAGTCAATGTGGAGGCTATATACAGGGGCTACCAGTACAGAGTCAATGTGGAGGCTATATACAGGGTATTATGGTAGTCAAAGTGGAGGCTATATACAGAGTCAATGTGGAGACTATATACAGGGGGTACCGGTACAGAGTCAATGTGGAGGCTATATACAGGGGCTACCAGTACAGAGTCAATGTGGCGGCTATATACAGGGGCTACGTTTGCTAAGTCAAACGACACCGCTGGTTCTGCTCACACTGCCCTACCCTGTGCTCTGACCTCTTTCTCCCCTCTCTCTCCAGATGAAATCTGGAGGTCTTATACAGTGACGGCCGGTACGCCCTACAACCTGCCCGCTTGACCCTATCCCTCCTCTCTTCTCCAGACCATTTCCGGAGACCTCCTCCCTTACCTCACCTCGCTCATCAACTCATCCCTGACCGCTGGCTACGTCCCTTCCGTCTTCAAGAGAGCAGAGTTGCACCCCTTCTGAAAAACCTACACTCGATCCCTCCGATGTCAACAACTACAGACCAGTATCCCTTCTTTCTTTTCTCTCCAAAACTCTTGAACGTGCCGTCCTTGGCCAGCTCTCCCGCTATCAATGTGGAGGGTGTTACAGGGTGTATGGAGGCTCTCTCTCAGAATGACCTTCTTGATCCAAATCAGTCAGGTTTCAAGACTAGTCATTCAACTGAGACTGCTCTTCTCTGTATCACGGAGGCGCTCCGCACTGCTAAAGCTAACTCTCTCTCCTCTGCTCTCATCCTTCTAGACCTATCGGCTGCCTTCGATACTGTGAACCATCAGATCCTCCTCTCCACCCTCTCCGAGTTGGGCATCTCCGGCGCGGCCCACGCAATGTGGATTGCGTCCTACCTGACAGGTCGCTCCTACCAGGTGGCGTGGCGAGAATCCGTCTCCACACCACGTGCTCTCACCACTGGTGTCCCCCAGGGCTCTGTTCTAGGCCCTCTCCTATTCTCGCTATACACCAAGTCACTTGGCTCTGTCATAACCTCACATGGTCTCTCCTATCATTGCTATGCAGACGACACACAATTAATCTTCTCCTTTCCCCCTTCTGATGACCAGGTGGCGAATCGCATCTCTGCATGTCTGGCAGACATATCCGTGTGGATGACGGATCACCACCTCAAGCTGAACCTCGGCAAGACGGAACTGCTCTTCCTGGGGAAGGACTGCCCGTTCCATGATCTCGCCATCACGGTTGACAACTCCATTGTGTCCTCCTCCCAGAGCGCTAAGAACCTTGGCGTGATCCTGGACAACACCCTGTCGCTTCTCAACTAACATCAAGGCGGTGGCCCGTTCCTGTAGGTTCATGCTCTACAACATCCGCAGAGTACGACCCTGCCTCACACAGGAAGCGGCGCAGGTCCTAATCCAGGCACTTGTCATCTCCCGTCTGGATTACTGCAACTCGCTGTTGGCTGGGCTCCTGCCTGTGCCATTAAACCCCTACAACTCATCCAGAACGCCGCAGCCCGTCTGGTGTTCAACCTTCCCAAGTTCTCTCACGTCACCCCGCTCCTCCGCTCCCTCCACTGGCTTCCAGTTCAATGTCGCATCCGCTACAAGACCATGGTGCTTGCCTACGGAGCTGTGAGGGGAACGGCACCTCAGTACCTCCAGGCTCTGATCAGGCCCTACACCCAAACAAGGGCACTGCGTTCATCCACCTCTGGCCTGCTCGCCTCCCTACCACTGAGGAAGTACAGTTACCCGCCTCAGCCCAGTCAAAACTGTTCGCTGCTCTGGCCCCCAATGGTGGAACAAACTCCCTCACGACGCCAGGACAGCGGAGTCAATCACCACCTTCCGGAGACACCTGAAACCCCACCTCTTTAAGGAATACCTAGGATAGGATAAAGTAATCCCTCTCACCCCCTCCCCTGAAAAGATTTAGATGCACTACTGTTCCACTGGAGGTCATAAGGTGAATGCACCAATTTGTAAGTCGCTCTGGATAAGAGCGTCTGCTAAATGACTTAAATGTAATGTAAATGTAATGTAAATGCTACCAGTACAGAGTCAATGTGGAGGCTATATACAGGGTATTACGGTACAGAGTCAATGTGGAGGCTATATACAGGGTATTACGGTACAGAGTCAATGTGGAGGCTATATACAGGGTGTTACGGTACAGAGACAATGTGGAGGCTATATACAGGGTATTACGGTCCAGAGTCAATGTGGAGGCTATATACAGGGGCTACCAGTACAGAGTCAATGTGGAGGCTATATACAGGGGCTACCAGTACAGAGTCAATGTGGAGGCTATATACAGGGTATTACGGTACAGAGTCAATGTGGAGACTATATACAGGGGGTACCGGTACAGAGTCAATGTGGAGGTTATATACAGGGGCTACCAGTACAGAGTCAATGTGGAGGCTATATACAGGGGCTACCAGTACAGAGTCAATGTGGAGGCTATATACAGGGGCTACCAGTACAGAGTCAATGTGGCGGCTATATACAGGGTATTACGGTACAGAGTCAATGTGGAGACTATATACAGGGGGTACCGGTACAGAGTCAATGTGGAGGCTATATACAGGGGCTACCAGTACAGAGTCAATGTGGCGGCTATATACAGGGGCTACCAGTACAGAGTCAATGTGGAGGCTATATACAGGGTATTACGGTACAGAGTCAATGTGGAGGCTATATACAGGGTATACGGTACAGAGTCAATGTGGAGGCTATATACAGGGTGTTACGGTACAGAGTCAATGTGGAGGCTATATACAGGGTATTACGGTACAGAGTCAATGTGGAGGTTATATACAGGGTGTACCGGTACAGAGTCAATGTGGAGGCTAAATACAGAAGGTACCGGTACAAAGTCAAATTGGAGGCTAAATACAGGGGGTACCAGTACAGAGTCAATGTGGAGGCTATATACAGGGTATTACGGTACAGAGTCAATGTGGAGGCTAAATACAGGGTGTAACGGTACAGAGTCAATGTGGAGCCTATATACAGGGGGTACGGTACAGAGTCAATGTGGAGGCTATATACATGGTTTACGGTACAGAGTCAATGTGGAGGCTATATACAGGGTATTACGGTACAGAGTCAATGTGGAGGCTATATACAGGGTGTTACGGTACAGAGTCAAAATGGAGGCTGTATACAGGGTATTACGGTACAGAGTCAATGTGGAGGCTATATACAGGGGCTACCAGTACAGAGTCAATGTGGAGGCTATATACAGGGGCTACCAGTACAGAGTCAATGTGGAGGCTATATACAGGGGCTACCAGTACAGAGTCAATGTGGAGGCTATATACAGGGTATTATGGTACAGAGTCAATGTGGAGACTATATACAGGGGGTACCGGTACAGAGTCAATGTGGAGGCTATATACAGGGGCTACCAGTACAGAGTCAATGTGGAGGCTATATACAGGGGCTACCAGTACAGAGTCAATGTGGAGGCTATATACAGGGGCTACCAGTACAGAGTCAATGTGGAGGCTATATACAGGGGCTACCAGTACAGAGTCAATGTGGAGGCTATATACAGGGTAGTACGGTACAGAGTCAATGTGGAGGCTATATACAGGGTATTACGGTACAGAGTCAATGTGGAGGCTATATACAGGGTGTTACGGTACAGAGTCAATGTGGAGGCTATATACAGGGTATTACGGTACAGAGTCAATGTGGAGGTTATATACAGGGGGTACCGGTACAGAGTCAATGTGGAGGCTAAATACAGAAGGTACCGGTACAAAGTCAATGTGGAGGCTATATACAGGGGCTACCAGTACAGAGTCAATGTGGAGGCTATATACAGGGTATTACGGTACAGAGTCAATGTGGAGACTATATACAGGGGGTACCGGTACAGAGTCAATGTGGAGGCTATATACAGGGGCTACCAGTACAGAGTCAATGTGGCGGCTATATACAGGGGCTACCAGTACAGAGTCAATGTGGAGGCTATATACAGGGTATTACGGTACAGAGTCAATGTGGAGGCTATATACAGGGTATACGGTACAGAGTCAATGTGGAGGCTATATACAGGGTGTTACGGTACAGAGTCAATGTGGAGGCTATATACAGGGTATTACGGTACAGAGTCAATGTGGAGGTTATATACAGGGGGTACCGGTACAGAGTCAATGTGGAGGCTAAATACAGAAGGTACCGGTACAAAGTCAATGTGGAGGCTAAATACAGGGGGTACCAGTACAGAGTCAATGTGGAGGCTATATACAGGGTATTACGGTACAGAGTCAATGTGGAGGCTAAATACAGGGTGTACCGGTACAGAGTCAATGTGGAGCCTATATACAGGGGGTACCGGTACAGAGTCAATGTGGAGGCTATATACATGGTTTACGGTACAGAGTCAATGTGGAGCCTATATACAGGGTATTACGGTACAGAGTCAATGTGGAGGCTATATACAGGGTGTTACGGTACAGAGTCAAAATGGAGGCTGTATACAGGGTATTACGGTACAGAGTCAATGTGGAGGCTATATACAGGGGCTACCAGTACAGAGTCAATGTGGAGGCTATATACAGGGGCTACCAGTACAGAGTCAATGTGGAGGCTATATACAGGGGCTACCAGTACAGAGTCAATGTGGAGGCTATATACAGGGTATTATGGTACAGAGTCAATGTGGAGACTATATACAGGGGGTACCGGTACAGAGTCAATGTGGAGGCTATATACAGGGGCTACCAGTACAGAGTCAATGTGGCGGCTATATACAGGGGCTACCAGTACAGAGTCAATGTGGAGGCTATATACAGGGTATTACGGTACAGAGTCAATGTGGAGGCTATATACAGGGTATTACGGTACAGAGTCAATGTGGAGGCTATATACAGGGTGTTACGGTACAGAGACAATGTGGAGGCTATATACAGGGTATTACGGTCCAGAGTCAATGTGGAGGCTATATACAGGGGCTACCAGTACAGAGTCAATGTGGAGGCTATATACAGGGGCTACCAGTACAGAGTCAATGTGGAGGCTATATACAGGGTATTACGGTACAGAGTCAATGTGGAGACTATATACAGGGGGTACCGGTACAGAGTCAATGTGGAGGTTATATACAGGGGCTACCAGTACAGAGTCAATGTGGAGGCTATATACAGGGGCTACCAGTACAGAGTCAATGTGGAGGCTATATACAGGGGCTACCAGTACAGAGTCAATGTGGCGGCTATATACAGGGGCTACCAGTACAGAGTCAATGTGGAGGCTATATACAGGGTAGTACGGTACAGAGTCAATGTGGAGGCTATATACAGGGTATTACGGTACAGAGTCAATGTGGAGGCTATATACAGGGTGTTACGGTACAGAGTCAATGTGGAGGCTATATACAGGGTATTACGGTACAGAGTCAATGTGGAGGTTATATACAGGGGGTACCGGTACAGAGTCAATGTGGAGGCTAAATACAGAAGGTACCGGTACAAAGTCAATGTGGAGGCTAAATACAGGGGGTACCAGTACAGAGTCAATGTGGAGGCTAAATACAGGGTGTACCGGTACAGAGTCAATGTGGAGGCTATATACAGGGGGTACCGGTACAGAGTCAATGTGGAGGCTATATACATGGTATTACGGTACAGAGTCAATGTGGAGGCTATATACAGGGTATTACGGTACAGAGTCAATGTGGAGGCTATATACAGGGTGTTACGGTACAGAGTCAATGTGGAGGCTATATACAGGGTATTACGGTACAGAGTCAATGTGGAGGCTATATACAGGGGCTACCAGTACAGAGTCAATGTGGAGGCTATATACAGGGGCTACCAGTACAGAGTCAATGTGGAGGCTATATACAGGGTATTATGGTACAGAGTCAATGTGGAGACTATATACAGGGGGTACCGGTACAGAGTCAATGTGGAGACTATATACAGGGGCTACCAGTACAGAGTCAATGTGGAGGCTATATACAGGGGCTACCAGTACAGAGTCAATGTGGAGGCTATATACAGGGTGTTACGGTACAGAGACAATGTGGAGGCTATATACAGGGTATTACGGTACAGAGTCAATGTGGAGGCTATATACAGGGGCTACCAGTACAGAGTCAATGTGGAGGCTATATACAGGGGCTACCAGTACATGTGGCTCTAAGAGTCAATGTGGAGGCTATATACAGGGTATTACGGTACAGAGTCAATGTGGAGACTATATACAAGGGGTACCGGTACAGAGTCAATGTGGAGGTTATATACAGGCGCTACCAGTACAGAGTCAATGTGGAGGCTATATACAGGGGCTACCAGTACAGAGTCAATGTGGAGGCTATATACAGGGGCTACCAGTACAGAGTCAATGTGGCGGCTATATACAGGGGCTACCAGTACAGAGTCAATGTGGAGGCTATATACAGGGTATTACGGTACAGAGTCAATGTGGAGGCTATATACAGGGTATTACGGTACAGAGTCAATGTGGAGGCTATATACAGGGTGTTACGGTACAGAGTCAATGTGGAGGCTATATACAGGGTGTTACGGTACAGAGTCAATGTGGAGACTATATACAGGGGTACCGGTACAGAGTCAATGTGGAGGCTATATACAGGGGCTACCAGTACAGAGTCAATGTGGGCTATATACAGGGGCTACCAGTACAGAGTCAATGTGGAGGCTATATACAGGGTATTACGGTACAGAGTCAATGTGGAGGCTATATACAGGGTATTACGGTACAGAGTCAATGTGGAGGCTATATACAGGGTGTTACGGTACAGAGTCAATGTGGAGGCTATATACAGGGTATTACGGTACAGAGTCAATGTGGAGGCTATATACAGGGCTACCAGTACAGAGTCAATGTGGAGGCTATATACAGGGGCTACCAGTACAGAGTCAATGTGGAGGCTATATACAGGGTATTACGGTACAGAGTCAATGTGGAGACTATATACAGGGGGTACCGGTACAGAGTCAATGTGGAGGTTATATACAGGGGCTACCAGTACAGAGTCAATGTGGAGGCTATATACAGGGGCTACCAGTACAGAGTCAATGTGGAGGCTATATACAGAGGTGGAGGCTATATACGGTACAGAGTCAATGTGGAGGCTATATACAGGGTGTTACGGTACAGAGTCAATGTGGAGGCTATATACAGGGGTACGGTACAGAGTCAATGTGGAGACTATATACAGGGGGGTACCGGTACAGAGTCAATGTGGAGGCTATATACAGGGGGTACCGGTACAGAGTCAATGTGGAGGCTATATACAGTGTATTACGGTACAGAGTCAGTGTGGAGGCTATATACAGGGTATTACGGTACAGAGTCAATGTGGAGGCTAAATACAGGGGGTACCGGTACAGAGTCAATGTGGAGGCTAAATACAGGGGGTACCAGTACAGAGTCAATGTGGAGGCTAAATACAGGGGGTACCAGTACAGAGTCAATGTGGAGGCTAAATACAGAAGGTACCGGTACAGAGTCAATGTGGAGGCTATATACAGGGTATTACGGTACAGAGTCAATGTGGCGGCTATATACAGGGGGTACCGGTACAGAGTCAATGTGGAGACTATATACAGGGGGTACGGGTACAGAGTCAATGTGGAGGCTATATCCAAGGGGTACCGGTACAGAGTCAATATGGAGGCTATATACAGAGGGTACCGGTACAGACTCAATGTGGAGGCTATATACAGTGTATTACGGTACAGAGTCAGTGTGGCTATATACAGGGTATTACGGTACAGAGTCAATGTGGAGGCTATATACAGGGTATTACGGTACAGAGTCAATGTGGAGGCTATATACAGGGGCTACCAGTACAGAGTCAATGTGGCGGCTATATACAGGGGCTACCAGTACAGAGTCAATGTGGAGGCTATATACAGGGTATTACGGTACAGAGTCAATGTGGAGGCTATATACAGGGTATTACGGTACAGAGTCAATGTGGAGGCTATATACAGGGTGTTACGGTACAGAGTCAATGTGGAGGCTATATACAGGGTATTACGGTACAGAGTCAATGTGGAGGTTATATACAGGGGTACCGGTACAGAGTCAATGTGGAGGCTAAATACAGGGGTACCGGTACAGAGTCAATGTGGAGGCTATATACAGGGGTACCGGTACAGAGTCAATGTGGAGGCTATATACATGGTATTACGGTACAGAGTCAATGTGGAGGCTATATACAGGGTATTACGGTACAGAGTCAATGTGGAGGCTATATACAGGGGTTACGGTACAGAGTCAATGTGGAGACTATATACAGGGGGTACCGGTACAGAGTCAATGTGGAGGCTATATACAGGGGCTACCAGTACAGAGTCAATGTGGAGGCTATATACAGGTGCTACCAGTACAGAGTCAATGTGGAGGCTATATACAGGGTACGGTACAGAGTCAATGTGGAGGCTATATACATACAGGGTCAATTACGGTACAGAGTCAATGTGGAGGCTATATACAGGGTATTACGGTACAGAGTCAATGTGGAGCTATATACAGGGGGTACCGGTACAGAGTCAATGTGGAGGCTAAATACAGAAGGTACCGGTACAAAGTCAATGTGGAGGCTAAATACAGGGGGTACCGGTACAGAGTCAATGTGGAGGCTATATACATGGTATTACGGTACAGAGTCAATGTGGAGGCTATATACAGGGTATTACGGTACAGAGTCAATGTGGAGGCTATATACAGGGTGTTACGGTACAGAGTCAATGTGGAGGCTATATACAGGGTATTACGGTACAGAGTCAATGTGGAGGCTATATACAGGGGCTACCAGTACAGAGTCAATGTGGAGGCTATATACAGGGGCTACCAGTACAGAGTCAATGTGGAGGCTATATACAGGGTATTATGGTACAGAGTCAATGTGGAGACTATATACAGGGGGTACCGGTACAGAGTCAATGTGGAGACTATATACAGGGGCTACCAGTACAGAGTCAATGTGGCGGCTATATACAGGGGCTACCAGTACAGAGTCAATGTGGAGGCTATATACAGGGTATTACGGTACAGGGTATTACGGTACAGAGTCAATGTGGAGGCTATATACAGGGTATTACGGTACAGAGTCAATGTGGAGGCTATATACAGGGTGTTACGGTACAGAGACAATGTGGAGGCTATATACAGGGTATTACGGTACAGAGTCAATGTGGAGGCTATATACAGGGGCTACCAGTACAGAGTCAATGTGGAGGCTATATACAGGGGCTACCAGTACAGAGTCAATGTGGAGGCTATATACAGGGTATTACGGTACAGAGTCAATGTGGAGACTATATACAAGGGGTACCGGTACAGAGTCAATGTGGAGGTTATATACAGGGGCTACCAGTACAGAGTCAATGTGGAGGCTATATACAGGGGCTACCAGTACAGAGTCAATGTGGAGGCTATATACAGGGGCTACCAGTACAGAGTCAATGTGGAGGCTATATACAGGGGCTACCAGTACAGAGTCAATGTGGAGGCTATATACAGGGTAGGCTATTACGGTACGGTACAGAGTCAATGTGGAGGCTATATACAGGGTATTACGGTACAGAGTCAATGTGGAGGCTATATACAGGGTGTTACGGTACAGAGTCAATGTGGAGGCTATATACAGGGTGTTACGGTACAGAGTCAATGTGGAGACTATATACAGGGGTACCGGTACAGAGTCAATGTGGAGGCAATATACAGGGGCTACCAGTACAGAGTCAATGTGGAGGCTATATACAGGGGCTACCAGTACAGAGTCAATGTGGAGGCTATATACAGGGTATTACGGTACAGAGTCAATGTGGAGGCTATATACAGGGTATTACGGTACAGAGTCAATGTGGAGGCTATATACAGGGTGTTACGGTACAGAGTCAATGTGGAGGCTATATACAGGGTATTACGGTACAGAGTCAATGTGGAGGCTATATACAGGGGGTACCGGTACAGAGTCAATGTGGAGGCTATATACAGGGTGTACCGGTACAGAGTCAATGTGGAGGCTATATACAGGGGGTACCGGTACAGAGTCAATGTGGAGGCTATATACATGGTATTACGGTACAGAGTCAATGTGGAGGCTATATACAGGGTATTACGGTACAGAGTCAATGTGGAGGCTATATACAGGGTGTTACGGTACAGAGTCAATGTGGAGACTATATACAGGGGGTACCGGTACAGAGTCAATGTGGAGGCTATATACAGGGGCTACCAGTACAGAGTCAATGTGGCGGCTATATACAGGTGCTACCAGTACAGAGTCAATGTGGAGGCTATATACAGGGTATTACGGTACAGAGTCAATGTGGAGGCTATATACAGGGTGTTACGGTACAGAGTCAATGTGGAGGCTATATACAGGGTATTACGGTACAGAGTCAATGTGGAGGTTATATACAGGGGGTACCGGTACAGAGTCAATGTGGAGGCTAAATACAGGGGTACCGGTACAGAGTCAATGTGGAGGCTATATACAGGGGTACCAGTACAGAGTCAATGTGGAGGCTATATACAGGGGGTACCGGTACAGAGTCAATGTGGAGGCTATATACAGGGTATTACGGTACAGAGTCAATGTGGAGGCTATATACAGGGTGTTACGGTACAGAGTCAATGTGGAGGCTATATACAGGGGCTACCAGTACAGAGTCAATGTGGAGGCTATATACAGGGGCTACCAGTACAGAGTCAATGTGGAGGCTATATACAGGGGTATTACGGTACAGAGTCAATGTGGAGGCTATATACAGGGTATTATGGTACAGAGTCAATGTGGAGGCTATATACAGGGGTACCGGTACAGAGTCAATGTGGAGGCTATATACAGGGGCTACCAGTACAGAGTCAATGTGGCGGCTATATACAGGGGCTACCAGTACAGAGTCAATGTGGAGGCTATATACAGGGTATTACGGTCACAGGGCTATATACGGTACAGAGTCAATGTGGAGGCTATATACAGGGTATTACGGTACAGAGTCAATGTGGAGGCTATATACAGGGTGTTACGGTACAGAGACAATGTGGAGGCTATATACAGGGTATTACGGTACAGAGTCAATGTGGAGGCTATATACAGGGGCTACCAGTACAGAGTCAATGTGGAGGCTATATACAGGGGCTACCAGTACAGAGTCAATGTGGAGGCTATATACAGGGTATTACGGTACAGAGTCAATGTGGAGACTATATACAAGGGGTACCGGTACAGAGTCAATGTGGAGGTTATATACAGGGGCTACCAGTACAGAGTCAATGTGGAGGCTATATACAGGGGCTACCAGTACAGAGTCAATGTGGAGGCTATATACAGGGGCTACCAGTACAGAGTCAATGTGGAGGCTATATACAGGGGCTACCAGTACAGAGTCAATGTGGAGGCTATATAGTCAGGAGTATTACGGTACAGAGTCAATGTGGAGGCTATATACAGGGTATTACGGTACAGAGTCAATGTGGAGGCTATATACAGGGTGTTACGGTACAGAGTCAATGTGGAGGCTATATACAGGGTGTTACGGTACAGAGTCAATGTGGAGACTATATACAGGGGGTACCGGTACAGAGTCAATGTGGAGGCTATATACAGGGGCTACCAGTACAGAGTCAATGTGGCGGCTATATACAGGGGCTACCAGTACAGAGTCAATGTGGAGGCTATATACAGGGTATTACGGTACAGAGTCAATGTGGAGGCTATATACAGGGTATTACGGTACAGAGTCAATGTGGAGGCTATATACAGGGGCTACCAGTACAGAGTCAATGTGGAGGCTATATACAGGGGCTACCAGTACAGAGTCAATGTGGAGGCTATATACAGGGTATTACGGTACAGAGTCAATGTGGAGGCTATATACAGGGTATTATGGTACAGAGTCAATGTGGAGACTATATACAGGGGGTACCGGTACAGAGTCAATGTGGAGACTATATACAGGGGCTACCAGTACAGAGTCAATGTGGCGGCTATATACAGGGGCTACCAGTACAGAGTCAATGTGGAGGCTATATACAGGGTATTACGGTCACATGTGGGAGTACGGTACAGAGTCAATGTGGAGGCTATATACAGGGTATTACGGTACAGAGTCAATGTGGAGGCTATATACAGGGTGTTACGGTACAGAGACAATGTGGAGGCTATATACAGGGTATTACGGTACAGAGTCAATGTGGAGGCTATATACAGGGGCTACCAGTACAGAGTCAATGTGGAGGCTATATACAGGGGCTACCAGTACAGAGTCAATGTGGAGGCTATATACAGGGTATTACGGTACAGAGTCAATGTGGAGACTATATACAAGGGGTACCGGTACAGAGTCAATATGGAGGTTATATACAGGGGCTACCAGTACAGAGTCAATGTGGAGGCTATATACAGGGGCTACCAGTACAGAGTCAATGTGGAGGCTATATACAGGGGCTACCAGTACAGAGTCAATGTGGCGGCTATATACAGGGGCTACCAGTACAGAGTCAATGTGGAGGCTATATACAGGGTATTACGGTACAGAGTCAATGTGGAGGCTATATACAGGGTATTACGGTACAGAGTCAATGTGGAGGCTATATACAGGGTGTTACGGTACAGAGTCAATGTGGAGGCTATATACAGGGTGTTACGGTACAGAGTCAATGTGGAGACTATATACAGGGGGTACCGGTACAGAGTCAATGTGGAGGCTATATACAGGGGCTACCAGTACAGAGTCAATGTGGCGGCTATATACAGGGGCTACCAGTACAGAGTCAATGTGGAGGCTATATACAGGGTATTACGGTACAGAGTCAATGTGGAGGCTATATACAGGGTATTACGGTACAGAGTCAATGTGGAGGCTATATACAGGGGCTACCAGTACAGAGTCAATGTGGAGGCTATATACAGGGGCTACCAGTACAGAGTCAATGTGGAGGCTATATACAGGGTATTACGGTACAGAGTCAATGTGGAGACTATATACAGGGGGTACCGGTACAGAGTCAATGTGGAGGTTATATACAGGGGCTACCAGTACAGAGTCAATGTGGAGGCTATATACAGGGGCTACCAGTACAGAGTCAATGTGGAGGCTATATACAGGGTATTACGGTACAGAGTCAATGTGGAGGCTATATACAGGGTGTTACGGTACAGAGTCAATGTGGAGGCTATATACAGGGTATTACGGTACAGAGTCAATGTGGAGACTATATACAGGGGGTACCGGTACAGAGTCAATGTGGAGGCTATATACAGGGGGTACCGGTACAGAGTCAATGTGGAGGCTATATACAGTGTATTACGGTACAGAGTCAGTGTGGAGGCTATATACAGGGTATTACGGTACAGAGTCAATGTGGAGGCTAAATACAGGGGGTACCGGTACAGAGTCAATGTGGAGGCTAAATACAGGGGGTACCAGTACAGAGTCAATGTGGAGGCTAAATACAGGGGGTACCAGTACAGAGTCAATGTGGAGGCTAAATACAGAAGGTACCGGTACAGAGTCAATGTGGAGGCTATATACAGGGTATTACGGTACAGAGTCAATGTGGCGGCTATATACAGGGGGTACCGGTACAGAGTCAATGTGGAGACTATATACAGGGGGTACGGGTACAGAGTCAATGTGGAGGCTATATCCAATGGGTACCGGTACAGAGTCAATATGGAGGCTATATACAGAGGGTACCGGTACAGACTCAATGTGGAGGCTATATACAGTGTATTACGGTACAGAGTCAGTGTGGCTATATACAGGGTATTACGGTACAGAGTCAATGTGGAGGCTATATACAGGGTATTACGGTACAGAGTCAATGTGGAGGCTATATACAGGGGCTACCAGTACAGAGTCAATGTGGCGGCTATATACAGGGGCTACCAGTACAGAGTCAATGTGGAGGCTATATACAGGGTATTACGGTACAGAGTCAATGTGGAGGCTATATACAGGGTATTACGGTACAGAGTCAATGTGGAGGCTATATACAGGGTGTTACGGTACAGAGTCAATGTGGAGGCTATATACAGGGTATTACGGTACAGAGTCAATGTGGAGGCTATATACAGGGGGTACCGGTACAGAGTCAATGTGGAGGCTAAATACAGGGTGTACCGGTACAGAGTCAATGTGGAGGCTATATACAGGGTATTACGGTACAGAGTCAATGTGGAGGCTATATACAGGGTGTTACGGTACAGAGTCAATGTGGAGGCTATATACAGGGTATTACGGTACAGAGTCAATGTGGAGGTTATATACAGGGGGTACCGGTACAGAGTCAATGTGGAGGCTAAATACAGGGTGTACCGGTACAGAGTCAATGTGGAGGCTATATACAGGGGGTACCGGTACAGAGTCAATGTGGAGGCTATATACATGGTATTACGGTACAGAGTCAATGTGGAGGCTATATACAGGGTATTACGGTACAGAGTCAATGTGGAGGCTATATACAGGGTGTTACGGTACAGAGTCAATGTGGAGGCTAAATACAGGGGGTACCAGTACAGAGTCAATGTGGAGGCTAAATACAGAAGGTACCGGTACAGAGTCAATGTGGAGGCTATATACAGGGTATTACGGTACAGAGTCAATGTGGCGGCTATATACAGGGGGTACCGGTACAGAGTCAATGTGGAGGCTATATACAGGGTGTTACGGTACAGAGACAATGTGGAGGCTATATACAGGGTATTACGGTACAGAGTCAATGTGGAGGCTATATACAGGGGCTACCAGTACAGAGTCAATGTGGAGGCTATATACAGGGGCTACCAGTACAGAGTCAATGTGGAGGCTATATACAGGGTATTACGGTACAGAGTCAATGTGGAGACTATATACAAGGGGTACCGGTACAGAGTCAATATGGAGGTTATATACAGGGGCTACCAGTACAGAGTCAATGTGGAGGCTATATACAGGGGCTACCAGTACAGAGTCAATGTGGAGGCTATATACAGGGGCTACCAGTACAGAGTCAATGTGGCGGCTATATACAGGGGCTACCAGTACAGAGTCAATGTGGAGGCTATATACAGGGTATTACGGTACAGAGTCAATGTGGAGGCTATATACAGGGTATTACGGTACAGAGTCAATGTGGAGGCTATATACAGGGTGTTACGGTACAGAGTCAATGTGGAGGCTATATACAGGGTGTTACGGTACAGAGTCAATGTGGAGACTATATACAGGGGGTACCGGTACAGAGTCAATGTGGAGGCTATATACAGGGGCTACCAGTACAGAGTCAATGTGGCGGCTATATACAGGGGCTACCAGTACAGAGTCAATGAAGAGGCTATATACAGGGTATTACGGTACAGAGTCAATGTGGAGGCTATATACAGGGTATTACGGTACAGAGTCAATGTGGAGGCTATATACAGGGGCTACCAGTACAGAGTCAATGTGGAGGCTATATACAGGGGCTACCAGTACAGAGTCAATGTGGAGGCTATATACAGGGTATTACGGTACAGAGTCAATGTGGAGACTATATACAGGGGGTACCGGTACAGAGTCAATGTGGAGGTTATATACAGGGGCTACCAGTACAGAGTCAATGTGGAGGCTATATACAGGGGCTACCAGTACAGAGTCAATGTGGAGGCTATATACAGGGTATTACGGTACAGAGTCAATGTGGAGGCTATATACAGGGTGTTACGGTACAGAGTCAATGTGGAGGCTATATACAGGGTATTACGGTACAGAGTCAATGTGGAGACTATATACAGGGGGTACCGGTACAGTATCAATGTGGAGGCTATATACAGGGGGTACCGGTACAGAGTCAATGTGGAGGCTATATACAGTGTATTACGGTACAGAGTCAGTGTGGAGGCTATATACAGGGTATTACGGTACAGAGTCAATGTGGAGGCTAAATACAGGGGGTACCGGTACAGAGTCAATGTGGAGGCTAAATACAGGGGTACCAGTACAGAGTCAATGTGGAGGCTAAATACAGGGGTACCAGTACAGAGTCAATGTGGAGGCTAAATACAGAAGGTACCGGTACAGAGTCAATGTGGAGGCTATATACAGGGTATTACGGTACAGAGTCAATGTGGCGGCTATATACAGGGGGTACCGGTACAGAGTCAATGTGGAGACTATATACAGGGGGTACGGGTACAGAGTCAATGTGGAGGCTATATCCAAGGGGTACCGGTACAGAGTCAATATGGAGGCTATATACAGAGGGTACCGGTACAGACTCAATGTGGAGGCTATATACAGTGTATTACGGTACAGAGTCAGTGTGGCTATATACAGGGTATTACGGTACAGAGTCAATGTGGAGGCTATATACAGGGTATTACGGTACAGAGTCAATGTGGAGGCTATATACAGGGGCTACCAGTACAGAGTCAATGTGGCGGCTATATACAGGGGCTACCAGTACAGAGTCAATGTGGAGGCTATATACAGGGTATTACGGTACAGAGTCAATGTGGAGGCTATATACAGGGTATTACGGTACAGAGTCAATGTGGAGGCTATATACAGGGTGTTACGGTACAGAGTCAATGTGGAGGCTATATACAGGGTATTACGATACAGAGTCAATGTGGAGGTTATATACAGGGGGTACCGGTACAGAGTCAATGTGGAGGCTAAATACAGGGTGTACCGGTACAGAGTCAATGTGGAGGCTATATACAGGGGTACCGGTACAGAGTCAATGTGGAGGCTATATACATGGTATTACGGTACAGAGTCAATGTGGAGGCTATATACAGGGTATTACGGTACAGAGTCAATGTGGAGGCTATATACAGGGTGTTACGGTACAGAGTCAATGTGGAGACTATATACAGGGGTACCGGTACAGAGTCAATGTGGAGGCTATATACAGGGGCTACCAGTACAGAGTCAATGTGGCGGCTATATACAGGTGCTACCAGTACAGAGTCAATGTGGAGGCTATATACAGGGTATTACGGTACAGAGTCAATGTGGAGGCTATATACAGGGTATTACGGTACAGAGTCAATGTGGAGGCTATATACAGGGTGTTACGGTACAGAGTCAATGTGGAGGCTATATACAGGGTATTACGGTACAGAGTCAATGTGGAGGCTATATACAGGGGCTACCAGTACAGAGTCAATGTGGAGGCTATATACAGGGGCTACCAGTACAGAGTCAATGTGGAGGCTATATACAGGGTATTACGGTACAGAGTCAATGTGGAGGCTATATACAGGGTATTACGGTACAGAGTCAATGTGGAGGCTATATACAGGGTGTTACGGTACAGAGTCAATGTGGAGGCTATATACAGGGTATTACGGTACAGAGTCAATGTGGAGGCTATATACAGGGTATTACGGTACAGAGTTAATGTGGAGGCTATATACAGGGGTACCGGTACAGAGTCAATGTGGAGGCTATATACAGTGTATTACGGTACAGAGTCAGTGTGGAGGCTATATACAGGGTATTACGGTACAGAGTCAATGTGGAGGCTAAATACAGGGGGTACCGGTACAGAGTCAATGTGGAGGCTAAATACAGGGGGTACCAGTACAGAGTCAATGTGGAGGCTAAATACAGGGGGTACCAGTACAGAGTCAATGTGGAGGCTAAATACAGAAGGGGCTACCGGTACAGAGTCAATGTGGAGGCTATATACAGGGTATTACGGTACAGAGTCAGTGTGGCTATATACAGGGTATTACGGTACAGAGTCAATGTGGAGGCTATATACAGGGTATTACGGTACAGAGTCAATGTGGAGGCTATATACAGGGGCTACCAGTACAGAGTCAATGTGGCGGCTATATACAGGGGCTACCAGTACAGAGTCAATGTGGAGGCTATATACAGGGTATTACGGTACAGAGTCAATGTGGAGGCTATATACAGGGTATTACGGTACAGAGTCAATGTGGAGGCTATATACAGGGTGTTACGGTACAGAGTCAATGTGGAGGCTATATACAGGGTATTACGGTACAGAGTCAATGTGGAGGTTATATACAGGGGTACCGGTACAGAGTCAATGTGGAGGCTAAATACAGGGTGTACCGGTACAGAGTCAATGTGGAGGCTATATACAGGGGGTACCGGTACAGAGTCAATGTGGAGGCTATATACATGGTATTACGGTACAGAGTCAATGTGGAGGCTATATACAGGGTATTACGGTACAGAGTCAATGTGGAGGCTATATACAGGGTGTTACGGTACAGAGTCAATGTGGAGGCTAAATACAGGGGGTACCAGTACAGAGTCAATGTGGAGGCTAAATACAGAAGGTACCGGTACAGAGTCAATGTGGAGGCTATATACAGGGTATTACGGTACAGAGTCAATGTGGCGGCTATATACAGGGGTACCGGTACAGAGTCAATGTGGAGACTATATACAGGGGTACGGTACAGAGTCAATGTGGAGGCTATATCCAGGGGTACGGTACAGAGTCAATATGGAGGCTATATACAGGGGGTACGGTACAGACTCAATGTGGAGGCTATATACAGGGTATTACGGTACAGAGTCAGTGTGGCTATATACAGGGTATTACGGTACAGAGTCAATGTGGAGGCTATATACAGGGTATTACCGGTACAGAGTCAATGTGGAGGCTATATACAGGGGCTACCAGTACAGAGTCAATGTGGCGGCTATATACAGGGGCTACCAGTACAGAGTCAATGTGGAGGCTATATACAGGGTATTACGGTACAGAGTCAATGTGGAGGCTATATACAGGGTATTACGGTACAGAGTCAATGTGGAGGCTATATACAGGGTGTTACGGTACAGAGTCAATGTGGAGGCTATATACAGGGTATTAGTACAGAGTCAATGTGGAGGTTATATACAGGGGTACCGGTACAGAGTCAATGTGGAGGCTAAATACAGGGTGTACCGGTACAGAGTCAATGTGGAGGCTATATACAGGGGTACCGGTACAGAGTCAATGTGGAGGCTATATACATGGTATTACGGTACAGAGTCAATGTGGAGGCTATATACAGGGTATTACGGTACAGAGTCAATGTGGAGGCTATATACAGGGTGTTACGGTACAGAGTCAATGTGGAGACTATATACAGGGGGGGTACCGGTACAGAGTCAATGTGGAGGCTATATACAGGGGCTACCAGTACAGAGTCAATGTGGAGGCTATATACAGGTGCTACCAGTACAGAGTCAATGTGGAGGCTATATACAGGGTATTACGGTACAGAGTCAATGTGGAGGCTATATACAGGGTATTACGGTACAGAGTCAATGTGGAGGCTATATACAGGGTGTTACGGTACAGAGTCAATGTGGAGGCTATATACAGGGTATTACGGTACAGAGTCAATGTGGAGGCTATATACAGGGGCTACCAGTACAGAGTCAATGTGGAGGCTATATACAGGGGCTACCAGTACAGAGTCAATGTGGAGGCTATATACAGGGTATTACGGTACAGAGTCAATGTGGAGGCTATATACAGGGTATTACGGTACAGAGTCAATGTGGAGGCTATATACAGGGTGTTACGGTACAGAGTCAATGTGGAGGCTATATACAGGGTATTACGGTACAGAGTCAATGTGGAGGCTATATACAGGGTATTACGGTACAGAGTTAATGTGGAGGCTATATACAGGGGGTACCGGTACAGAGTCAATGTGGAGGCTATATACAGTGTATTACGGTACAGAGTCAGTGTGGAGGCTATATACAGGGTATTACGGTACAGAGTCAATGTGGAGGCTAAATACAGGGGGTACCGGTACAGAGTCAATGTGGAGGCTAAATACAGGGGGTACCAGTACAGAGTCAATGTGGAGGCTAAATACAGGGGGTACCAGTACAGAGTCAATGTGGAGGCTAAATACAGAAGGTACCGGTACAGAGTCAATGTGGAGGCTATATACAGGGTATTACGGTACAGAGTCAGTGTGGCTATATACAGGGTATTACGGTACAGAGTCAATGTGGAGGCTATATACAGGGTATTACGGTACAGAGTCAATGTGGAGGCTATATACAGGGGCTACCAGTACAGAGTCAATGTGGCGGCTATATACAGGGGCTACCAGTACAGAGTCAATGTGGAGGCTATATACAGGGTATTACGGTACAGAGTCAATGTGGAGGCTATATACAGGGTATTACGGTACAGAGTCAATGTGGAGGCTATATACAGGGTGTTACGGTACAGAGTCAATGTGGAGGCTATATACAGGGTATTACGGTACAGAGTCAATGTGGAGGTTATATACAGGGGGTACCGGTACAGAGTCAATGTGGAGGCTAAATACAGGGTGTACCGGTACAGAGTCAATGTGGAGGCTATATACAGGGGGTACCGGTACAGAGTCAATGTGGAGGCTATATACATGGTATTACGGTACAGAGTCAATGTGGAGGCTATATACAGGGTATTACGGTACAGAGTCAATGTGGAGGCTATATACAGGGTGTTACGGTACAGAGTCAATGTGGAGACTATATACAGGGGGTACCGGTACAGAGTCAATGTGGAGGCTATATACAGGGGCTACCAGTACAGAGTCAATGTGGCGGCTATATACAGGTGCTACCAGTACAGAGTCAATGTGGAGGCTATATACAGGGTATTACGGTACAGAGTCAATGTGGAGGCTATATACAGGGTATTACGGTACAGAGTCAATGTGGAGGCTATATACAGGGTGTTACGGTACAGAGTCAATGTGGAGGCTATATACAGGGTATTACGGTACAGAGTCAATGTGGAGGCTATATACAGGGGCTACCAGTACAGAGTCAATGTGGAGGCTATATACAGGGGCTACCAGTACAGAGTCAATGTGGAGGCTATATACAGGGTATTACGGTACAGAGTCAATGTGGAGACTATATACAGGGGGTACCGGTACAGAGTCAATGTGGAGGTTATATACAGGGGCTACCAGTACAGAGTCAATGTGGAGTCTATATACAGGGGCTACCAGTACAGAGTCAATGTGGAGGCTATATACAGGGTATTACGGTACAGAGTCAATGTGGAGGCTATATACAGGGTATTACGGTACAGAGTCAATGTGGAGGCTATATACAGGGTGTTACGGTACAGAGTCAATGTGGAGGCTATATACAGGGTATTACGGTACAGAGTCAATGTGGAGGCTATATACAGGGTATTACGGTACAGAGTTAATGTGGAGGCTATATACAGGGGGTACCGGTACAGAGTCAATGTGGAGGCTATATACAGTGTATTACGGTACAGAGTCAGTGTGGAGGCTATATACAGGGTATTACGGTACAGAGTCAATGTGGAGGCTAAATACAGGGGGTACCGGTACAGAGTCAATGTGGAGGCTAAATACAGGGGTACCAGTACAGAGTCAATGTGGAGGCTAAATACAGGGGTACCAGTACAGAGTCAATGTGGAGGCTAAATACAGAAGGTACCGGTACAGAGTCAATGTGGAGGCTATATACAGGGTATTACGGTACAGAGTCAGTGTGGCTATATACAGGGTATTACGGTACAGAGTCAATGTGGAGGCTATATACAGGGTATTACGGTACAGAGTCAATGTGGAGGCTATATACAGGGTGTTACGGTACAGAGTCAATGTGGAGGCTATATACAGGGTATTACGGTACAGAGTCAATGTGGAGGCTATATACAGGGGCTACCAGTACAGAGTCAATGTGGAGGCTATATACAGGGGCTACCAGTACAGAGTCAATGTGGAGGCTATATACAGGGTATTACGGTACAGAGTCAATGTGGAGGCTATATACAGGGTATTACGGTACAGAGTCAATGTGGAGGCTATATACAGGGTGTTACGGTACAGAGTCAATGTGGAGACTATATACAGGGGGTACCGGTACAGAGTCAATGTGGAGGCTATATACAGGGGCTACCAGTACAGAGTCAATGTGGCGGCTATATACAGGTGCTACCAGTACAGAGTCAATGTGGAGGCTATATACAGGGTATTACGGTACAGAGTCAATGTGGAGGCTATATACAGGGTATTACGGTACAGAGTCAATGTGGAGGCTATATACAGGGTGTTACGGTACAGAGTCAATGTGGAGGCTATATACAGGGTATTACGGTACAGAGTCAATGTGGAGGCTATATACAGGGGCTACCAGTACAGAGTCAATGTGGAGGCTATATACAGGGGCTACCAGTACAGAGTCAATGTGGAGGCTATATACAGGGTATTACGGTACAGAGTCAATGTGGAGACTATATACAGGGGTACCGGTACAGAGTCAATGTGGAGGTTATATACAGGGGCTACCAGTACAGAGTCAATGTGGAGTCTATATACAGGGGCTACCAGTACAGAGTCAATGTGGAGGCTATATACAGGGTATTACGGTACAGAGTCAATGTGGAGGCTATATACAGGGTATTACGGTACAGAGTCAATGTGGAGGCTATATACAGGGTGTTACGGTACAGAGTCAATGTGGAGGCTATATACAGGGTATTACGGTACAGAGTCAATGTGGAGGCTATATACAGGGTATTACGGTACAGAGTTAATGTGGAGGCTATATACAGGGGTACCGGTACAGAGTCAATGTGGAGGCTATATACAGTGTATTACGGTACAGAGTCAGTGTGGAGGCTATATACAGGGTATTACGGTACAGAGTCAATGTGGAGGCTAAATACAGGGGGTACCGGTACAGAGTCAATGTGGAGGCTAAATACAGGGGGTACCAGTACAGAGTCAATGTGGAGGCTAAATACAGGGGGTACCAGTACAGAGTCAATGTGGAGGCTAAATACAGAAGGTACCGGTACAGAGTCAATGTGGAGGCTATATACAGGGTATTACGGTACAGAGTCAGTGTGGCTATATACAGGGTATTACGGTACAGAGTCAATGTGGAGGCTATATACAGGGTATTACGGTACAGAGTCAATGTGGAGGCTATATACAGGGTGTTACGGTACAGAGTCAATGTGGAGGCTATATACAGGGTATTACGGTACAGAGTCAATGTGGAGGCTATATACAGGGGCTACCAGTACAGAGTCAATGTGGAGGCTATATACAGGGGCTACCAGTACAGAGTCAATGTGGAGGCTATATACAGGGTATTACGGTACAGAGTCAATGTGGAGACTATATACAGGGGATACCGGTACAGAGTCAATGTGGAGGTTATATACAGGGGCTACCAGTACAGAGTCAATGTGGAGGCTATATACAGGGGCTACCAGTACAGAGTCAATGTGGAGGCTATATACAGGGTATTACGGTACAGAGTCAATGTGGAGGCTATATACAGGGTATTACGGTACAGAGTCAATGTGGAGGCTATATACAGGGTGTTACGGTACAGAGTCAATGTGGAGGCTATATACAGGGTATTACGGTACAGAGTCAATGTGGAGGCTATATACAGGGTATTACGGTACAGAGTCAATGTGGAGGCTATATACAGGGGGTACCGGTACAGAGTCAATGTGGAGGCTATATACAGTGTATTACGGTACAGAGTCAGTGTGGAGGCTATATACAGGGTATTACGGTACAGAGTCAATGTGGAGGCTAAATACAGGGGGTACCGGTACAGAGTCAATGTGGAGGCTAAATACAGGGGGTACCAGTACAGAGTCAATGTGGAGGCTAAATACAGGGCGTACCAGTACAGAGTCAATGTGGAGGCTAAATACAGAAGGTACCGGTACAGAGTCAATGTGGAGTCTATATACAGTGTATTACGGTACAGAGTCAGTGTGGAGGCTATATACAGGGTATTACGGTACAGAGGCAATGTGGAGGCTATATACAGTGTATTACGTTACAGAGTCAGTGTGGAGGCTATATACAGGGTATTACGGTACAGAGTCAATGTGGAGGCTATATACAGGCGGTACCAGTACAGAGTCAATGTGGAGGCTAAATACAGGGGGTACCGGTACAGAGTCAATGTGGAGGCTAAATACAGGGGTACCGGTACAGAGTCAATGTGGAGGCTATATACAGGGGTACCAGTACAGAGTCAATGTGGAGGCTATATACAGGGGGTACCGGTACAAAGTCAATGTGGAGGCTAAATACAGAAGGTACCGGTACAGAGTCAATGTGGAGGCTAAATACAGGGGGTACCAGTACAGAGTCAATGTGGAGGCTATATACAGGGTGTTACGGTACAGAGTCAATGTGGAGGCTATATACAGGGGCTACCAGTACAGAGTCAATGTGGAGGCTATATACAGGGGCTACCAGTACAGAGTCAATGTGGCGGCTATATACAGGTGCTACCAGTACAGAGTCAATGTAGAGGCTATATACAGGGTATTACGGTACAGAGTCAATGTGGAGGCTATATACAGGGTATTACGGTACAGAGTCAATGTGGAGGCTATATACAGGGTGTTACGGTACAGAGTCAATGTGGAGGCTATATACAGGGTATTACGGTACAGAGTCAATGTGGAGGCTATATACAGGGGCTACCAGTACAGAGTCAATGTGGAGGCTATATACAGGGGCTACCAGTACAGAGTCAATGTGGAGGCTATATACAGGGTATTACGGTACAGAGTCAATGTGGAGACTATATACAGGGGGTACCGGTACAGAGTCAATGTGGAGGTTATATACAGGGGCTACCAGTACAGAGTCAATGTGGAGTCTATATACAGGGGCTACCAGTACAGAGTCAATGTGGAGGCTATATACAGGGTATTACGGTACAGAGTCAATGTGGAGGCTATATACAGGGTATTACGGTACAGAGTCAATGTGGAGGCTATATACAGGGTGTTACGGTACAGAGTCAATGTGGAGGCTATATACAGGGTATTACGGTACAGAGTCAATGTGGAGGCTATATACAGGGTATTACGGTACAGAGTCAATGTGGAGGCTATATACAGGGTGTTACGGTACAGAGTCAATGTGGAGGCTATATACAGGGTATTACGGTACAGAGTCAATGTGGAGGCTATATACAGGGGCTACCAGTACAGAGTCAATGTGGAGGCTATATACAGGGGCTACCAGTACAGAGTCAATGTGGAGGCTATATACAGGGTATTACGGTACAGAGTCAATGTGGAGACTATATACAGGGGGTACCGGTACAGAGTCAATGTGGAGGTTATATACAGGGGCTACCAGTACAGAGTCAATGTGGAGGCTATATACAGGGGCTACCAGTACAGAGTCAATGTGGAGGCTATATACAGGGTATTACGGTACAGAGTCAATGTGGAGGCTATATACAGGGTATTACGGTACAGTCAATGTGGAGGCTATATACAGGGTGTTACGGTACAGAGTCAATGTGGAGGCTATATACAGGGGGTACCAGTACAGAGTCAATGTGGAGGCTAAATACAGGGGGTACCAGTACAGAGTCAATGTGGAGGCTAAATACAGAAGGTACCGGTACAGAGTCAATGTGGAGTCTATATACAGTGTATTACGGTACAGAGTCAGTGTGGAGGCTATATACAGGGTATTACGGTACAGAGGCAATGTGGAGGCTATATACAGTGTATTACGTTACAGAGTCAGTGTGGAGGCTATATACAGGGTATTACGGTACAGAGTCAATGTGGAGGCTATATACAGGCGGTACCAGTACAGAGTCAATGTGGAGGCTAAATACAGGGGGTACCGGTACAGAGTCAATGTGGAGGCTAAATACAGGGGGTACCGGTACAGAGTCAATGTGGAGGCTAAATACAGGGGGTACCAGTACAGAGTCAATGTGGAGGCTATATACAGGGGGTACCAGTACAAAGTCAATGTGGAGGCTAAATACAGAAGGTACCGGTACAGAGTCAATGTGGAGGCTAAATACAGGGGGTACCAGTACAGAGTCAATGTGGAGGCTATATACAGGGTGTTACGGTACAGAGTCAATGTGGAGGCTATATACAGGGTATTACGGTACAGAGTCAATGTGGAGGCTATATACAGGGGCTACCAGTACAGAGTCAATGTGGAGGCTATATACAGGGGCTACCAGTACAGAGTCAATGTGGCGGCTATATACAGGTGCTACCAGTACAGAGTCAATGTAGAGGCTATATACAGGGTATTACGGTACAGAGTCAATGTGGAGGCTATATACAGGGTATTACGGTACAGAGTCAATGTGGAGGCTATATACAGGGTGTTACGGTACAGAGTCAATGTGGAGGCTATATACAGGGTATTACGGTACAGAGTCAATGTGGAGGCTATATACAGGGGCTACCAGTACAGAGTCAATGTGGAGGCTATATACAGGGGCTACCAGTACAGAGTCAATGTGGAGGCTATATACAGGGTATTACGGTACAGAGTCAATGTGGAGACTATATACAGGGGGTACCGGTACAGAGTCAATGTGGAGGTTATATACAGGGGCTACCAGTACAGAGTCAATGTGGAGTCTATATACAGGGGCTACCAGTACAGAGTCAATGTGGAGGCTATATACAGGGTATTACGGTACAGAGTCAATGTGGAGGCTATATACAGGGTATTACGGTACAGAGTCAATGTGGAGGCTATATACAGGGTGTTACGGTACAGAGTCAATGTGGAGGCTATATACAGGGTATTACGGTACAGAGTCAATGTGGAGGCTATATACAGGGTATTACGGTACAGAGTCAATGTGGAGGCTATATACAGGGTGTTACGGTACAGAGTCAATGTGGAGGCTATATACAGGGTATTACGGTACAGAGTCAATGTGGAGGCTATATACAGGGGCTACCAGTACAGAGTCAATGTGGAGGCTATATACAGGGCTACCAGTACAGAGTCAATGTGGAGGCTATATACAGGGGTATTACGGTACAGAGTCAATGTGGAGACTATATACAGGGGTACCGGTACAGAGTCAATGTGGAGGTTATATACAGGGGCTACCAGTACAGAGTCAATGTGGAGGCTATATACAGGGGCTACCAGTACAGAGTCAATGTGGAGGCTATATACAGGGTATTACGGTACAGTCAATGTGGAGGCTATATACAGGGTGTTACGGTACAGAGTCAATGTGGAGGCTATATACAGGGTATTACGGTACAGAGTCAATGTGGAGGCTATATACAGGGTATTACGGTACAGAGTCAATGTGGAGGCTATATACAGGGGGTACCGGTACAGAGTCAATGTGGAGGCTATATACAGTGTATTACGGTACAGAGTCAGTGTGGAGGCTATATACAGGGTATTACGGTACAGAGTCAATGTGGAGGCTAAATACAGGGGGTACCGGTACAGAGTCAATGTGGAGGCTAAATACAGGGGGTACCAGTACAGAGTCAATGTGGAGGCTAAATACAGGGGGTACCAGTACAGAGTCAATGTGGAGGCTAAATACAGAAGGTACCGGTACAGAGTCAATGTGGAGGCTATATACAGTGTATTACGGTACAGAGTCAGTGTGGAGGCTATATACAGGGTATTACGGTACAGAGGCAATGTGGAGGCTATATACAGTGTATTACGTTACAGAGTCAGTGTGGAGGCTATATACAGGGTATTACGGTACAGAGTCAATGTGGAGGCTATATACAGGCGGTACCAGTACAGAGTCAATGTGGAGGCTAAATACAGGGGGTACCGGTACAGAGTCAATGTGGAGGCTAAATACAGGGGGTACCGGTACAGAGTCAATGTGGAGGCTAAATACAGGGGGTACCAGTACAGAGTCAATGTGGAGGCTATATACAGGGGGTACCAGTACAAAGTCAATGTGGAGGCTAAATACAGAAGGTACCGGTACAGAGTCAATGTGGAGGCTAAATACAGGGTGTTACGGTACAGAGTCAATGTGGAGGCTATATACAGGGTATTACGGTACAGAGTCAATGTGGAGGCTATATACAGGGGCTACCAGTACAGAGTCAATGTGGAGGCTATATACAGGGGCTACCAGTACAGAGTCAATGTGGAGGCTATATACAGGGTATTACGGTACAGAGTCAATGTGGAGACTATATACAGGGGGTACCGGTACAGAGTCAATATGGAGGTTATATACAGGGGCTACCAGTACAGAGTCAATGTGGAGGCTATATACAGGGGCTACCAGTACAGAGTCAATGTGGAGGCTATATACAGGGTATTACGGTACAGAGTCAATGTGGAGGCTATATACAGGTTATTACGGTACAGAGTCAATGTGGAGGCTATATACAGGGTGTTACGGTACAGAGTCAATGTGGAGGCTATATACAGGGTATTACGGTACAGAGTCAATGTGGAAGCTATATACAGGGTATTACGGTACAGAGTCAATGTGGAGGCTATATACAGGGGGTACCGGTACAGAGTCAATGTGGAGGCTATACACAGTGTATTACGGTACAGAGTCAGTGTGGAGGCTATATACAGGGTATTACGGTACAGAGTCAATGTGGAGGCTAAATACAGGGGGTACCAGTACAGAGTCAATGTGGAGGCTAAATACAGGGGGTACCAGTACAGAGTCAATGTGGAGGCTAAATAGCTAGCTACATAGCCGTCTTTGTATCAAAGATAATTGCGTAATTATCGTATTTCGTCGTCCTAACGTAGTCTACACTGCTATCTGACCAGCAGCTAGCCAGCTAGCAAACGTCCACCGTCTTCCGAATAGCAGCACTGTAAAAACTATTACACTCAACTGAACGACTTGATTAGTGTAGTGTTAGCTAGCTACATAGTTGTCTTTGCTGTCTTCGTATCCAAGATAATTGTGTAGTTTAGAGTGTGTAGTCTTAGAGTGATTATCTTAATTTACCGAGATTAGCTAGCCAGCTATTTGTCGTCCTTAACGTAGGAGACACTGCTAGCTAGCCAACAGCTAGCCAACGTCTACCGAATAGAACTTCCTCACTCAACAACCCGGTCGCATTCTGCTTCGCTCCACAGGTAGTATCACATTTTCATTTCATTTCATTACAGTACAACGGTTTGATTTGTTTGATCGTAGCTAGCTACATAGCTAGCTACATAGCCGTCTTTGTATCAAAGATAATTGTGTAGTCTAGAGCGATTTTCAGGTTAGCTAGCCAGCTATTGTCTTTCTTTTAACGCAACGTAACGTAATCAACACTGCTAGCTAGCCAAGCCCCGAATAGCAGCACTGTAGAAACTATCACACTCAACGGAACGACTTGATTAGTGTAGTGCCAACAACGCAGCCACTCCCAGCTAGCCTACAAAGTCAACAACGCAGCCACTGCCAGCTAGCCTACTTCAGCAGTACTGTATCATTTTAATCATTTTAGTCAATAAGATTCTTGCTACGTAGCTTAACTTTCTGAACATTCGAGACGTGTAGTCCACTTGTCATTCCAATCTCCTTTGCATTAGCGTAGCCTCTTCTGTAGCCTGTCAACTATGTGTCTGTCTATCCCTGTTCTCTCCTCTCTGCACAGACCATACAAACGCTCCACAGCCACCCTAATCTGGTGGTCCCAGCGCGCACGACCCACGTGGAGTTCCAGGTCTCCGGTAGCCTCTGGAACTGCCGATCTGCGGCCAACAAGGCAGAGTTCATCTCAGCCTATGCCTCCCTCCAGTCCCTCGACTTCTTGGCACTGACGGAAACATGGATCACCACAGATAACACTGCTACTCCTACTGCTCTCTCTTCGTCCGCCCACGTGTTCTCGCACACCCCGAGAGCTTCTGGTCAGCGGGGTGGTGGCACCGGGATCCTCATCTCTCCCAAGTGGTCATTCTCTCTTTCTCCCCTTACCCATCTGTCTATCGCCTCCTTTGAATTCCATGCTGTCACAGTTACCAGCCCTTTCAAGCTTAACATCCTTATCATTTATCGCCCTCCAGGTTCCCTCGGAGAGTTCATCAATGAGCTTGATGCCTTGATAAGCTCCTTTCCTGAGGACGGCTCACCTCTCACAGTTCTGGGCGACTTTAACCTCCCCACGTCTACCTTTGACTCATTCCTCTCTGCCTCCTTCTTTCCACTCCTCTCCACTTTTGACCTCACCCTCTCACCTTCCCCCCCTACTCACAAGGCAGGCAATACGCTCGACCTCATCTTTACTAGATGCTGTTCTTCCACTAACCTCACTGCAACTCCCTCCAAGTCTCCGACCACTACCTTGTATCCTTTTCCCTCTCGCTCTCATCCAACACTTCCCACACTGCCCCTACTCGGATGGTATCGCGCCGTCCCAACCTTCGCTCTCTCTCTCCCCCGCTACTCTCTCCTCTTCCATCCTATCATCTCTTCCCTCTGCTCAAACCTTTCCAACCTATCTCCTGATTCTGCCTCCTCAACCCTCCTCTCCTCCCTTTCTGCATCCTTTGACTCTCTATGTCCCCTATCCTCCAGGCCGGCTCGGTCCTCCCCTCCCGCTCCGTGGCTCGACGACTCATTGCGAGCTCACAGAACAGGGCTCCGGGCAGCCGAGCGGAAATGGAGGAAAACTCGCCTCCCTGCGGACCTGGCATCCTTTCACTCCCTCCTCTCTACATTTTCCTCTTCTGTCTCTGCTGCTAAAGCCACTTTCTACCACTCTAAATTCCAAGCATCTGCCTCTAACCCTAGGAAGCTCTTTGCCACCTTCTCCTCCCTCCTGAATCCTCCTCCCCTCCCCCCTCCTCCCTCTCTGCAGATGACTTCGTCAACCATTTTGAAAAGAAGGTCGACGACATCCGATCCTCGTTTGCTAAGTCAAACGACACTGCTGGTTCTGCTCACACTGCCCTACCCTGTGCTCTGACCTCTTTCTCCCCTCTCTCTCCAGATGAAATCTCGCGTCTTGTGATGGCCGGCCGCCCAACAACCTGCCCGCTTGACCCTATCCCCTCCTCTCTTCTCCAGACCATTTCCGGAGACCTTCTCCCTTACCTCACCTCGCTCATCAACTCATCCCTGACCGCTGGCTACGTCCCTTCCGTCTTCAAGAGAGCGAGAGTTGCACCCCTTCTGAAAAAACCTACACTCGATCCCTCCGATGTCAACAACTACAGACCAGTATCCCTTCTTTCTTTTCTCTCCAAAACTCTTGAACGTGCCGTCCTTGGCCAGCTCTCCCGCTATCTCTCTCAGAATGACCTTCTTGATCCATATCAGTCAGGTTTCAAGACTAGTCATTCAACTCAGACTGCTCTTCTCTGTATCACGGAGGCGCTCCACACTGCTAAAGCTAACTCTCTCTCCTCTGCTCTCATCCTTCTAGACCTATCGGCTGCCTTCGATACTGTGAACCATCAGATCCTCCTCTCCACCCTCTCCGAGTTGGGCATCTCCGGCGCGGCCCACGCTTGGATTGCGTCCTACCTGACAGGTCGCTCCTACCAGGTGGCGTGGCGAGAATCCGTCTCCACACCACGTGCTCTCACCACTGGTGTCCCCCAGGGCTCTGTTCTAGGCCCTCTCCTATTCTCGCTATACACCAAGTCACTTGGCTCTGTCATAACCTCACATGGTCTCTCCTATCATTGCTATGCAGACGACACACAATTAATCTTCTCCTTTCCCCCTTCTGATGACCAGGTGGCGAATCGCATCTCTGCATGTCTGGCAGACATATCAGTGTGGATGACGGATCACCACCTCAAGCTGAACCTCGGCAAGACGGAGCTGCTCTTCCTCCCGGGGAAGGACTGCCCGTTCCATGATCTCGCCATCACGATTGACAACTCCATTGTGTCCTCCTCCCAGAGCGCTAAGAACCTTGGCGTGATCCTGGACAACACCCTGTCGTTCTCAACTAACATTTACATTTACATTTAAGTCATTTAGCAGCATCAAGGCGGTGGCCCGTTCCTGTAGGTTCATGCTCTACAACATCCACAGAGTACGACCCTGCCTCACACAGGAAGCGGCGCAGGTCCTAATCCAGGCACTTGTCATCTCCCGTCTGGATTACTGCAACTCGCTGTTGGCTGGGCTCCCTGCCTGTGCCATTAAACCCCTACAACTCATCCAGAACGCCGCAGCCCGTCTGGTGTTCAACCTTCCCAAGTTCTCTCACGTCACCCCGCTCCTCCGCTCTCTCCACTGGCTTCCAGTTGAAGCTCGCATCCGCTACAAGACCATGGTGCTTGCCTACGGAGCTGTGAGGGGAACGGCACCTCAGTACCTCCAGGCTCTGATCAGGCCCTACACCCAAACAAGGGCACTGCGTTCATCCACCTCTGGCCTGCTCGCCTCCCTACCACTGAGGAAGTACAGTTCCCGCTCAGCCCAGTCAAAACTGTTCGCTGCTCTGGCCCCCCAATGGTGGAACAAACTCCCTCACGACGCCAGGACAGTGGAGTCAATCACCACCTTCCGGAGACACCTGAAACCCCACCTCTTTAAGGAATACCTAGGATAGGATAAAGTAATCCTTCTCACCCCCCCCCTTAAAAGATTTAGATGCACTATTGTAAAGTGGCTGTTCCACTGGATGTCTTAAGGTGAACGCACCAATTTGTAAGTCGCTCTGGATAAGAGCGTCTGCTAAATGACTTAAATGTAAATGTAAATTCGTTCTCCAAGATGGCGTAGCAATCGGACGTGTGTTTTGTCTTGTCCCGTCCTGTATAGTGTAAATATAGTTTTTCCTCGTTTTTTTTCTGTATATATTTCGTACATACTTTAATCTCACTTTCCAACTACAGGCTGAATATACTCTCCTGCAACCCGCATCACCCAATGTGGTACGGATCTGCTTTTTCTATACTTTAGAATCGGAACCCTCATCAGAAGCTAGCCGCTAACTAGCTACTAGCTAGCCACTGCTAAGCGGTCTTCAACGCTAACTAGGACACCAGCGCGACATCTACCCAAAGCATATCAGACTGCTTTTTCTCTACCACATCTCCGGATTCCTACCGCAAGCTCTGAAGCTTTATACCGGATCATCGTAAATAGCTAGCTGCAATCCGAGTGGCTACTCCTGACTAACGTCTCTGTCCCAGAGCAAGCACCAGTTAGCCTGGAGCTAGCCTCGAGCTAAGCCCATCTCCCGACTAGCCGAAGAGGTCCAAAAATACCTAATTTGCCAATTGGCCTGGACCCTCTACTGACCCTCTACTGCCGACACGGAGCCCCGCCGATCCATCACGACTGGTCCGCCGACATAATCGTCCGAGGGGGTTTCAACAGGCTTTTCCGCTGCGACATCGCCAAAGATCCATCTGCTGGCCAAGGCCCGCGAGCTTTCTGAATCGCTGTATCTCCAGCTCACCGCATGAAGAGGAATAAACAGACTCACCCCATCGCGATGTCCCCCAAAGGTTAACTCTCTAGCCCTCGCTATCTCCCTGCTTGCTAATTCGGCCTGCTAATGGCTAGCTTGTCAAGCTCCGGTCCGCTAACTGCTACCTTGTCTAGCTCGGGCCTACGAACTGTTAGCTTGTTAGCACAGGCCTGCTAACCGTCTGAACCACCGCGTCCCAATCACTCTCTGACCCCATTTACTTTCTATCTCTTTTTGATTTTTAATTTGTTTATACCTTCCGGAAACCTGCCTCACCCAATGTGATACGGAATCGCTATTACTTTTACTCTTATTTTTATTTTTATGACACACTCAAGAACCCCCAGACGCTAACCAGCTAACTAGCTACAAGCTAGTTAGTCATTGTTAGTTTTTTTTAAAACCTGGATAACACTCGCCAGCCCAGCCCCCCTGCCCATCCACCGCTGCCCCCTGGACACTGATTTCTTGGCTACATAGCTGACGCACGCTGGACTGTCCATTAATCACGGTACTCCTTTCTGCTTGTTTGTCTTACCTGTCGGCCCCGTTGCCTAGTCAACGCCATTTTACCTGCTGTTTGTTGTGCTAGCGGATTAGCCTCGCCTACTGTTTTTAGCTAGCTTAACAAATTCAACACCTGTGATTACTGTATGCCTCGCTGTATGTCTCTCTCAGATGTCAATATGCCTTGTATACTGTTGTTGAGGTTAGTTATAATTGTTTTAGTTCACAATGGAGCCCCTAGACCCACTCTGCATACCCCTGTTACCTCCTTTGTCCCACCTCCCACACATGCGGTGACCTCACCCATTACAACCAGCATGTCCAGAGATACAACCTGTCTCATCATCACCCAGTGCCTGGGCGTACCTCCGCTGTACCCGCACCCCACCATACCCCTGTCTGCGCATTATGCCCTGAATATATTCTACCATGCCCAGAAACCTGCTCCTCTTATCCTCTGCCCCCAACGCTCTAGGCGACCAGTTTTGATAGCCTTTAGCCGCACCCCCATACTACTCCTTCTCTGTTCCGCGGGTGATGTGGAGGTAAACCCAGGCCCTGCATGTCCCCAGGTACCCTCATTTGTTGACTTCTGTGATCGAAAAAGCCTTGGTTTTATGCATGTCAACATCAGAAGCCTCCTCCCTAAGTTTGTTTTACTCACTGCTTTAGCACACTCTGCTAACCCTGATGTCCTTGCCGTGTCTGAATCCTGGCTCAGGAAGGCCACCAAAAATTCAGAGATTTCCATACCCAACTATAACATCTTCCGTCAAGATAGAACTACCAAAAGGGGCGGAGTTGCAGTCTACTGCAGAGATAGCCTGCAAAGTAATGTCATACTTTCCAGGTCCATACCCAAACAGTTCGAACTACTAATTTTGAAAATTACCCTCTCCAGAAATAAGTCTCTCACTGTTGCCGCCTGCTACCGGCCACCCTCAGCTCCCAGCTGTGCCCTGGACACCATTTGTGAATTGATCGCCCCCCATCTAGCTTCAGAGTTTGTTCTGTTAGGTGACCTAAAACTGGGATATGCTTAACACCCCGGCAGTCCTACAATGTAAGCTAGATGCCCTCAATCTCACTCAAATCATCAAGGAACCCACCAGGTACAACCCTAACTCTGTAAACAAGGGCACCCTCATAGACGTCATCCTGACCAACTGGCCCTCCAAATACACCTCCGCTGTCTTCAACCAGGATCTCAGCGATCACTGCCTCATTGCCTGTATCCGCCACGGAGCCGCAGTCAAACGACCACCCCTCATCACTGTCAAACGCTCCCTAAAACACTTCTGTGAGCAGGCCTTTCTAATCGACCTGGCCCGGGTATCCTGGAAGGACATTGACCTCATCCCGTCAGTTGAGGATGCCTGGTCATTCTTTAAAAGTAACTTCCTCACCATTTTAGATAAGCATGCTCCGTTCAAAAAATGCAGAACCAAGAACAGATACAGCCCTTGGTTCACTCCAGACCTGACTGCCCTCGACCAGCACAAAAACATCCTGTGGCGGACTGCAATAGCATCGAATAGCCCCGTGATATGCAACTGTTCAGGGAAGTCAGGAACCAATACACGCAGTCAGTCAGGAAAGCTAAGGCCAGCTTCTTCAGGCAGAAGTTTGCATCCTGTAGCTCCAACTCCAAAAAGTTCTGGGACACTGTGAAGTCCATGGAGAACAAGAGCACCTCCTCCCAGCTGCCCACTGCACTGAGGCTAGGTAACACGGTCTCCACCGATAAATCCACGATTATCGAAAGCTTCAATAAGCACTTCTCAACGGCTGGCCATGCCTTCCGCCTGGCTACTCCAACCTCGGCCAACAGCTCCGCCCCCCGCAGCTCCTCGCCCAAGCCTCTCCAGGTTCTCCTTTACCCAAATCCAGATAGCAGATGTTCTGAAAGAGCTGCAAAACCTAGACCCGTACAAATCAGCTGGGCTTGACAATCTGGACCCTCTATTTCTGAAACTATCTGCCGCCATTGTCGCAACCCCTATTACCAGCCTGTTCAACCTCTCTTTCATATCGTCTGAGATCCCCAAGGATTGAAAGCTGCCGCAGTCATCCCCCTCTTCAAAGGGGAGACACCCTGGACCCAAACTGCTATAGACCTATATCCATCCTGCCCTGCCTATCTAAGGTCTTCGAAAGCCAAGTCAACAAACAGGTCACTGACCATCTCGAATCCCACCGTACCTTCTCCCCTGTGCAATCTGGTTTCCGAGCCGGTCACGGGTGCACCTCAGCCACGCTCAAGGTACTAAACGATATCATAACCGCCATCGATAAAAGACAGTACTGTGCAGCCGTCTTCATCGACCTCGCCAAGGCTTTCGACTCTGTCAATCACCATATTCTTATCGGCAGACTCAATAGCCTCGGTTTCTCGGATGCCTGCCTTGCCTGGTTCACCAATTACTTTGCAGACAGAGTTCAGTGTGTCAAATCGGAGGGCATGCTGTCCGGTCCTCTGGCAGTCTCTATGGGGGTGCCACAGGGTTCAATTCTCGGGCCGACTCTTTTCTCTGTATATATCAATGATGTTGCTCTTGCTGCGGGCGATTCCCTGATCCACCTCTACGCAGACGACACCATTCTATATACTTTTGGCCCGTCATTGGACACTGTGCTATCTAACCTCCAAACGAGCTTCAATGCCATACAGCACTCCTTCCGTGGCCTCCAACTGCTCTTAAACGCGAGTAAAACCAAATGCATGCTTTTCAACCGATCGCTGCCTGCACCCGCATGCCCGACTAGCATCACCACCCTGGATGGTTCCGACCTTGAATATGTGGACATCTATAAGTACCTAGGTGTCTGGCTAGACTGCAAACTCTCCTTCCAGACTCACATCAAACATCTCCAATCGAAAATCAAATCAAGAGTCGGCTTTCTATTCCGCAACAAAGCCTCCTTCACTCACGCCGCCAAGCTTACCCTAGTAAAACTGACTATCCTACCGATCCTCGATTTCGGCGATGTCATCTACAAAATGGCTTCCAACACTCTACTCAGCAAACTGGATGCAGTCTATCATAGTGCCATCCGTTTTGTCACCAAAGCACCTTATACCACCCACCACTGCGATTTGTATGCTCTAGTCGGCTGGCCCTCGCTACATATTCGTCGCCAGACCCACTGGCTCCAGGTCATCTACAAGTCCATTCTAGGTAAAGCTCCGCCTTATCTCAGTTCACTGGTCACGATGGCAACACCCATCCGTAGCACACGCTCCAGCAGGTGTATCTCACTGATCATCCCTAAAGCCAACACCTCATTTGGCCGCCTTTCGTTCCAGTACTCTGCTGCCTGTGACTGGAACGAACTGCAAAAATCGCTGAAGTTGGAGACTTTTATCTCCCTCACCAACTTCAAACATCAGCTATCCGAGCAGCTAACCGATCGCTGCAGCTGTACATAGTCTATTGGTAAATAGCCCACCCATTTTCACCTACCTCATTCCCATACTGTTTTTATACTGTTTTTTTTATTTATTTATTTACTTTTCTGCTCTTTTGCACACCAATATCTCTACCTGTACATGACCATCTGATCATTTATCACCCCAGTGTTAATCTGCAAAATTGTATTATTCGCCTACCTCCTCATGCCTTTTGCACACATTGTATATAGACTCCCCCTTTTTTTTCTACTGTGTTATTGACTTGTTAATTGTTTACTCCATGTGTAACTCTGTGTTGTCTGTTCACACTGCTATGTTTTATCTTGGCCAGGTCGCAGTTGCAAATGAGAACTTGTTCTCAACTAGCCTACCTGGTTAAATAAAGGTGAAATAAAAAAATAAAAAAATTATTTTTTTTAAATACAGAAGGTACCGGTACAGAGTCAATGTGGAGGCTATATACAGGGGCTACCAGTACAGAGTCAATGTGGAGGCTATATACAGGGGGTACCGGTACAGAGTCAATATGGAGGCTATATACAGGGGGTACCGGTACAGAGTCAATGTGGAGGCTATATACAGGGGTATTACGGTACAGAGTCAATGTGGAGGCTATATACAGGGTATTATGGTACAGAGTCAATGTGGAGGCTATATACAGGGGGTACCGGTACAGAGTCAATGTGGAGGCTATATACAGGGTATTACGGTACAGAGTCAATGTGGAGGCTATATACAGGGTATTACGGTACAGAGTCAATGTGGAGGCTATATACAGGGTATTACGGTACAGAGTCAATGTGGAGGCTAAATACAGGGGGTACCGGTACAGAGTCAATGTGGAGGCTATATACAGGGGGTACCGGTACAGCGTCAATGTGGAGGCTAAATACAGGGGGTACCGGTACAGAGTCAATGTGGAGGCTAAATACAGGGGGTACCGGTACAGAGTCAATGTGGAGGCTATATACAGGGTATTACGGTACAGAGTCAATGTGGAGGCTATATACAGGGTATTACGGTACAGAGTCAATGTGGAGGCTATATATGGGGTATTACGGTACAGAGTCAATGTGGAGGCTATATACAGGGTATTACGGTACAGAGTCATTGTGGAGGCTATATACAGGGTATTACGGTACAGAGTCAATGTGGAGGCTATATACAGGGTATTACGGTACAGAGTCAATGTGGAGGCTATATACAGGGTATTACGGTACAGAGTCAATGTGGAGGCTATATACAGGGTGTTACGGTACAGAGTCAATGTGGAGGCTATATACAGGCTGTTACGGTACAGAGTCAGTGTGGAGGCTATATACAGGGTATTACGGTACAGAGTCAATGTGGAGGCTATATACAGGGGGTACCGTACAGAGTCAATGTGGAGGCTATATACAGTGTATTACGGTACAGAGTCAATGTGGAGGATATATACAGGGGGTACCAGTACAGAGTCAATGTGGAGGCTATATACAGAAGGTACTGGTACAGAGTCAATGTGGAGGCTATATACAGGGGGTACCAGTACAGAGTCAATGTGGAGGCTATATACAGGGTATTACGGTACAGAGTCAGTGTGGAGGCTATATACAGGGTATTACGGTACAGAGTCAATGTGGAGGCTAAATACAGGCGGTACCGGTACAGAGTCAATGTGGAGGCTATATACAGGGTATTACGGTACAGAGTCAATGTGGAGGGTATATACAGGGTATTACGGTACAGAGTCAATGTGGAGGCTATATATGGGGTATTACGGTACAGAGTCAATGTGGAGGCTATATACAGGGTATTACGGTACAGAGTCATTGTGGAGGCTATATACAGGGTATTACGGTACAGAGTCAATGTGGAGGCTATATACAGGGTATTACGGTACAGAGTCAATGTGGAGGCTATATACAGGGTATTACGGTACAGAGTCAATGTGGAGGCTATATACAGGGTGTTACGGTACAGAGTCAATGTGGAGGCTATATACAGGCTGTTACGGTACAGAGTCAGTGTGGAGGCTATATACAGGGGGTACCGGTACAGAGTCAATGTGGAGGCTATATACAGGGTATTACGGTACAGAGTCAATGTGGAGGCTATATACAGGGGGTACCGTACAGAGTCAATGTGGAGGCTATATACAGTGTATTACGGTACAGAGTCAATGTGGAGGATATATACAGGGGGTACCAGTACAGAGTCAATGTGGAGGCTATATACAGAAGGTACCGGTACAGAGTCAATGTGGAGGCTATATACAGGGGGTACCAGTACAGAGTCAATGTGGAGGCTATATACAGGGTATTACGGTACAGAGTCAGTGTGGAGGCTATATACAGGGTATTACGGTACAGAGTCAATGTGGAGTCTATATACAGGGGGTACCGGTACAGAGTCAATGTGGAGGCTATATACAGGGGGTACCGGTACAGAGTCAATGTGGAGGCTATATACAGTGTATTAGGGTACAGAGTCAGTGTGGAGGCTATATACAGGGTATTACGGTACAGAGTCAATGTGGAGGCTATATACAGTGTATTACGGTACAGAGTCAGTGTGGAGGCTATATACAGGGTATTACGGTACAGAGTCAATGTGGAGGCTATATACAGTGTATTACGGTACAGAGTCAGTGTGGAGGCTATATACAGGGTATTACGGTACAGAGTCAATGTGGAGGCTATATACAGGGGGTACTGGTACAGAGTCAGTGTGGAGGCTATATACAGGGTATTACGGTACAGAGTCAGTGTGGAGGCTATATACAGGGGGTACCGTACAGAGTCAATGTGGAGGCTATATACAGTGTATTACGGTACAGAGTCAATGTGGAGGATATATACAGGGGGTACCAGTACAGAGTCAATGTGGAGGCTATATACAGAAGGTACCGGTACAGAGTCAATGTGGAGGCTATATACAGGGTATTACGGTACAGAGTCAGTGTGCAGGCTATATACAGGGTATTACGGTACAGAGTCAATGTGGAGGCTATATACAGGGGGTACCGGTACAGAGTCAATGTGGAGGCTATATACAGGGGGTACCGGTACAGAGTCAATGTGGAGGCTATATACAGTGTATTAGGGTACAGAGTCAGTGTGGAGGCTATATACAGGGTATTACGGTACAGAGTCAATGTGGAGGCTATATACAGTGTATTACGGTACAGAGTCAGTGTGGAGGCTATATACAGGGTATTACGGTACAGAGTCAATGTGGAGGCTATATACAGTGTATTACGGTACAGAGTCAGTGTGGAGGCTATATACAGGGTATTACGGTACAGAGTCAATGTGGAGGCTATATACAGGGGGTACTGGTACAGAGTCAGTGTGGAGGCTATATACAGGGTATTACGGTACAGAGTCAATGTGGAGGCTATATACAGTGTATTACGGTACAGAGTCAGTGTGGAGGCTATAAACAGGGTATTACGGTACAGAGTCAATGTGGAGGCTATATAAATCAAATCAAATCAAAATTTATTTGTCACATACACATGGTTAGCAGATGTTAGTGCGAGTGTAGCGAAATGCTTGTGCTTCTAGTTCCGACAATGCAGTAATAACCAACAAGTAATCTAACTAACAATTCCAAAACTACTGTCTTATACACAGTGTAAGGGGATAAAGAATATGTATATAAGGATATATGAATGAGTGATGGTACAGGGCAGCATACAGTAGATGGTATCGAGTACAGTATATACATATGAGATGAGTATGTAGACAAAGTAAACAAAGTGGCATAGTTAAAGTGGCTAGTGATACATGTATTACATAAGGATGCAGTCGATGATGTAGAGTACAGTATATACGTATGCATATGAGATGAATAATGTAGGGTAAGTAACATTATATAAGGTAGCATTGTTTAAAGTGGCTAGTGATATATTTACATCATTTCCCATCAATTCCCATTATTAAAGTGGCTGGAGTTGGGTCAGTGTCAATGACAGTGTGTTGGCAGCAGCCACTCAATGGTGGCTGTTTAACAGTCTGATAGCCTTGAGATAGAAGCTGTTTTTCAGTCTGGACCTGATGGATGGACCTGGCTACATAGGGTCAGAAGGATAGTAGATGGACCTGGCTACATAGGGTCAGGAGGATAGTAGATGGACCTGGCTACATAGGGTCAGAAGGATAGTAGATGGACCTGGCTACATAGGGTCAGAAGGATAGTAGATGGACCTGGCTACATAGGGTCAGAAGGATAGTAGATGGACCTGGCTACATAGGGTCAGAAGGATAGTAGATGGACCTGGCTGCATAGGGTCAGAAGGATAGTAGATGGACCTGGCTGCATAGGGTCAGAAGGATAGTAGATGGACCTGGCTGCATAGGGTCAGAAGGATAGTAGATGGACCTGGCTGCATAGGGTCAGAAGGATAGTAGATGGACCTGGCTGCATAGGGTCAGAAGGATAGTAGATGGACCTGGCTGCATAGGGTCAGAAGGATAGTAGATGGGACCTGGCTACATAGGGTCAGAAGGATAGTAGATGGAGCTGGCTACATAGGGTCAGAAGGATAGTAGATGGACCTGGCTACATAGGGTCAGAAGGATAGTAGATGGACCTGGCTACATAGGGTCAGGAGGATAGTAGATGGGACCTGGCTACATAGGGTCAGGAGGATAGTAGATGGGACCTGGCTACATAGGGTCAGGAGGATAGTAGATGGGACCTGGCTACATAGGGTCAGAAGGATAGTAGATGGGACCTGGCTACATAGGGTCAGAAGGATAGTAGATGGGACCTGGCTACATAGGGTCAGGAGGATAGTAGATGGACCTGGCTACATAGGGTCAGAAGGATAGTAGATGGGACCTGGCTACATAGGGTCAGAAGGATAGTAGATGGGACCTGGCTACATAGGGTCAGGAGGATAGTAGATGGGACCTGGCTACATAGGGTCAGGAGGATAGTAGATGGGACCTGGCTACATAGGGTCAGGAGGATAGTAGATGGGACCTGGCTACATAGGGTCAGAAGGATAGTAGATGGACCTGGCTACATAGGGTCAGAAGGATAGTAGATGGACCTGGCTACATAGGGTCAGAAGGATAGTAGATGGACCTGGCTACATAGGGTCAGAAGGATAGTAGATGGGACCTGGCTACATAGGGTCAGAAGGATAGTAGATGGACCTGGCTACATAGGGTCAGAAGGATAGTAGATGGACCTGGCTACATAGGGTCAGAAGGATAGTAGATGGACCTGGCTACATAGGGTCAGAAGGATAGTAGATGGACCTGGCTACATAGGGTCAGAAGGATAGTAGATGGACCTGGCTACATAGGGTCAGAAGGATAGTAGATGGACCTGGCTACATAGGGTCAGAAGGATAGTAGATGGACCTGGCTACATAGGGTCAGAAGGATAGTAGATGGACCTGGCTACATAGGGTCAGAAGGATAGTAGATGGACCTGGCTACATAGGGTCAGAAGGATAGTAGATGGGACCTGGCTACATAGGGTCAGAAGGATAGTAGATGGACCTGGCTACATAGGGTCTGAAGGATAGTAGATGGACCTGGCTACATAGGGTCAGAAGGATAGTAGATGGACCTGGCTACATAGGGTCAGAAGGATAGTAGATGGACCTGGCTGCATAGGGTCAGAAGGATAGTAGATGGACCTGGCTACATAGGGTCAGAAGGATAGTAGATGGACCTGGCTACATAGGGTCAGAAGGATAGTAGATGGACCTGGCTACATAGGGTCTGAAGGATAGTAGATGGACCTGGCTACATAGGGTCAGAAGGATAGTAGATGGACCTGGCTACATAGGGTCAGAAGGATAGTAGATGGACCTGGCTACATAGGGTCTGAAGGATAGTAGATGGACCTGGCTACATAGGGTCAGAAGGATAGTAGATGGACCTGGCTACATAGGGTCAGAAGGATAGTAGATGGACCTGGCTACATAGGGTCAGAATGATAGTAGATGGACCTGGCTACATAGGGTCAGAAGGATAGTAGATGGGACCTGGCTACATAGGGTCAGAAGGATAGTAGATGGACCTGGCTACATAGGGTCAGAAGGATAGTAGATGGACCTGGCTACATAGGGTCAGGAGGATAGTAGATGGGACCTGGCTACATAGGGTCAGAAGGATAGTAGATGGACCTGGCTACATAGGGTCAGGAGGATAGTAGATGGACCTGGCTACATAGGGTCAGAAGGATAGTAGATGGACCTGGCTACATAGGGTCAGAAGGATAGTAGATGGACCTGGCTACATAGGGTCAGAAGGATAGTAGATGGACCTGGCTACATAGGGTCAGGAGGATAGTAGATGGGACCTGGCTACATAGGGTCAGAAGGATAGTAGATGGACCTGGCTACATAGGGTCAGGAGGATAGTAGATGGACCTGGCTACATAGGGTCAGGAGGATAGTAGATGGACCTGGCTACATAGGGTCAGAAGGATAGTAGATGGACCTGGCTACATAGGGTCAGAAGGATAGTAGATGGACCTGGCTACATAGGGTCAGAAGGATAGTAGATGGACCTGGCTACATAGGGTCAGGAGGATAGTAGATGGACCTGGGTCAGAAGGATAGTAGATGGGACCTGGCTACATAGGGTCAGAAGGATAGTAGATGGACCTGGCTACATAGGGTCAGAAGGATAGTAGATGGACCTGGCTACATAGGGTCAGAAGGATAGTAGATGGACCTGGCTACATAGGGTCAGAAGGATAGTAGATGGACCTGGCTACATAGGGTCAGAAGGATAGTAGATGGACCTGGCTACATAGGGTCAGAAGGATAGTAGATGGACCTGGCTACATAGGGTCAGGAGGATAGTAGATGGACCTGGGTCAGGAGGATAGTAGATGGACCTGGGTCAGGAGGATAGTAGATGGACCTGGGTCAGGAGGATAGTAGATGGACCTGGGTCAGAAGGATAGTAGATGGACCTGGCTACATAGGGTCAGAAGGATAGTAGATGGACCTGGCTACATAGGGTCAGAAGGATAGTAGATGGACCTGGCTACATAGGGTCAGAAGGATAGTAGATGGGACCTGGCTACATAGGGTCAGAAGGATAGTAGATGGACCTGGCTACATAGGGTCAGAAGGATAGTAGATGGACCTGGCTACATAGGGTCAGAAGGATAGTAGATGGACCTGGCTACATAGGGTCAGGAGGATAGTAGATGGGACCTGGCTACATAGGGTCAGAAGGATAGTAGATGGACCTGGCTACATAGGGTCAGGAGGATAGTAGATGGACCTGGCTACATAGGGTCAGAAGGATAGTAGATGGACCTGGCTACATAGGGTCAGAAGGATAGTAGATGGACCTGGCTACATAGGGTCAGAAGGATAGTAGATGGACCTGGCTACATAGGGTCAGGAGGATAGTAGATGGAACCTGGCTACATAGGGTCAGAAGGATAGTAGATGGACCTGGCTACATAGGGTCAGGAGGATAGTAGATGGACCTGGCTACATAGGGTCAGAAGGATAGTAGATGGGACCTGGCTACATAGGGTCAGAAGGATAGTAGATGGACCTGGCTACATAGGGTCAGGAGGATAGTAGATGGACCTGGCTACATAGGGTCAGGAGGATAGTAGATGGACCTGGCTACATAGGGTCAGAAGGATAGTAGATGGACCTGGCTACATAGGGTCAGAAGGATAGTAGATGGACCTGGCTACATAGGGTCAGAAGGATAGTAGATGGACCTGGCTACATAGGGTCAGGAGGATAGTAGATGGACCTGGGTGGGTCAAGGATAGTAGATGGACCTGGCTACATAGGGTCAGAAGGATAGTAGATGGACCTGGCTACATAGGGTCAGAAGGATAGTAGATGGACCTGGCTACATAGGGTCAGAAGGATAGTAGATGGACCTGGCTACATAGGGTCAGAAGGATAGTAGATGGACCTGGCTACATAGGGTCAGAAGGATAGTAGATGGACCTGGCTACATAGGGTCAGAAGGATAGTAGATGGACCTGGCTACATAGGGTCAGGAGGATAGTAGATGGACCTGGGTCAGGAGGATAGTAGATGGACCTGGGTCAGGAGGATAGTAGATGGACCTGGGTCAGGAGGATAGTAGATGGACCTGGCTACATAGGGTCAGGAGGATAGTAGATGGACCTGGGTCAGGAGGATAGTAGATGGACCTGGGTCAGAAGGATAGTAGATGGACCTGGTCCATAGATGGGTCAGAAGGATAGTAGATGGACCTGGCTACATAGGGTCAGAAGGATAGTAGATGGACCTGGCTACATAGGGTCAGGAGGATAGTAGATGGACCTGGCTACATAGGGTCAGGAGGATAGTAGATGGACCTGGCTACATAGGGTCAGAAGGATAGTAGATGGACCTGGCTACATAGGGTCAGAAGGATAGTAGATGGACCTGGCTACATAGGGTCAGAAGGATAGTAGATGGACCTGGCTACATAGGGTCAGAAGGATAGTAGATGGACCTGGCTACATAGGGTCAGGAGGATAGTAGATGGACCTGTCTACATAGGGTCAGAAGGATAGTAGATGGACCTGGCTACATAGGGTCAGGAGGATAGTAGATGGACCTGGCTACATAGGGTCAGGAGGATAGTAGATGGACCTGGCTACATAGGGTCAGAAGGATAGTAGATGGACCTGGCTACATAGGGTCAGAAGGATAGTAGATGGACCTGGCTACATAGGGTCAGAAGGATAGTAGATGGACCTGGCTACATAGGGTCAGGAGGATAGTAGATGGACCTGGGTCAGGAGGATAGTAGATGGACCTGGGTCAGGAGGATAGTAGATGGACCTGGGTCAGGAGGATAGTAGATGGACCTGGCTACATAGGGTCAGGAGGATAGTAGATGGACCTGGGTCAGGAGGATAGTAGATGGACCTGGGTCAGAAGGATAGTAGATGGACCTGGGTCAGAAGGATAGTAGATGGAGCTGGCTACATAGGGTCAGAAGGATAGTAGATGGACCTGGGTCAGGAGGATAGTAGATGGACCTGGCTACATAGGGTCAGGAGGATAGTAGATGGACCTGGGTCAGGAGGATAGTAGATAGGACCTGGCTACATAGGGTCAGAAGGATAGTAGATGGGACCTGGGTCAGGAGGATAGTAGATGGGACCTGGCTACATAGGGTCAGAAGGATAGTAGATGGACCTGGGTCAGAAGGATAGTAGATGGACCTGGCTACATAGGGTCAGAAGGATAGTAGATGGGACCTGGGTCAGGAGGATAGTAGATGGACCTGGCTACATAGGGTCAGAAGGATAGTAGATGGACCTGGGTCAGAAGGATAGTAGATGGACCTGGCTACATAGGGTCAGAAGGATAGTAGATGGACCTGGCTACATAGGGTCAGAAGGATAGTAGATGGACCTGGCTGCATAGGGTCAGAAGGATAGTAGATGGACCTGGCTACATAGGGTCAGAAGGATAGTAGATGGACCTGGCTACATAGGGTCAGAAGGATAGTAGATGGACCTGGCTACATAGGGTCAGAAGGATAGTAGATGGACCTGGCTGCATAGGGTCAGAAGGATAGTAGATGGACCTGGCTGCATAGGGTCAGAAGGATAGTAGATGGACCTGGCTGCATAGGGTCAGAAGGATAGTAGATGGACCTGGCTGCATAGGGTCAGAAGGATAGTAGATGGACCTGGCTGCATAGGGTCAGAAGGATAGTAGATGGACCTGGCTGCATAGGGTCAGGAGGATAGTAGATGGGACCTGGCTACATAGGGTCAGAAGGATAGTAGATGGACCTGGCTACATAGGGTCAGAAGGATAGTAGATGGACCTGGCTACATAGGGTCAGAAGGATAGTAGATGGACCTGGCTGCATAGGGTCAGAAGGATAGTAGATGGACCTGGCTACATAGGGTCAGAAGGATAGTAGATGGACCTGGCTGCATAGGGTCAGAAGGATAGTAGATGGACCTGGGTCAGGAGGATAGTAGATGGACCTGGCTACATAGGGTCAGGAGGATAGTAGATGGACCTGGGTCAGGAGGATAGTAGATGGACCTGGCTACATAGGGTCAGGAGGATAGTAGATGGACCTGGGTCAGGAGGATAGTAGATGGACCTGGCTACATAGGGTCAGGAGGATAGTAGATGGACCTGGGTCAGGAGGATAGTAGATGGACCTGGCTACATAGGGTCAGGAGGATAGTAGATGGACCTGGGTCAGGAGGATAGTAGATGGACCTGGCTACATAGGGTCAGGAGGATAGTAGATGGACCTGGGTCAGGAGGATAGTAGATGGACCTGGGTCAGGAGGATAGTAGATGGACCTGGGTCAGGAGGATAGTAGATGGACCTGGGTCAGGAGGATAGTAGATGGACCTGGGTCAGGAGGATAGTAGATGGACCTGGGTCAGGAGGATAGTAGATGGACCTGGGTCAGGAGGATAGTGCACCTGCAGACAACAAAATAACATTAATATAAATTACAATTAATTGTCTCACCCCTGTCAGTCTGTCTTTACACAGCTCCCATATATTAATACACTACCGGTCAATAGTTACAACATCTACTTATTCAAGGGATTTTCTTTATTTTTTAAAGTTTCTACATTGTAGAATAATAGTGATGACATCAAAACTATGAAATAACACATGGAATCTCGTAAGTGACCAAAAAAGTGTTAAACAAATCAAAATATATTTTATATTCTTCAAAGTAGCCACCCCTTTGTCTTGATGACAGCTTTACACACTCTTGGCATTCTCTCAACCAGCTTCATGAGGTGGTCACCTGGAATGCAGTCAATCATTACTTTAAGACATGAAGGTCAGTCAAATCTGGAAAATTTCAAGAACATTGAAACTTTAAGTGCATGATTCCATGTGTTATTTCATAGTTTTGATGTCATCACTATTATTCTACAATGTAGAAAATAGTAAAAATAAAGAAAAACCCTGGATTGAGTAGGTGTGTCCAAATTCTTGACTGGTACTGTATGTGTCCCTCAGTGTTTGTCATTGGTGTTACCATCTTGAAAATCACTTATTACAAAGATACACATGCCCTTGTGCATTCCCTCCAAAAACGTAGCGTGCAAAATTAGCTACAAATTAGAAAGAGGATTGCAGTGTCACCTGGTGAACTTAATTTAAATGGAAGGAAATTACATTAAGCAAAATTATTAATCACGTCACTATTACATCTTTTTGTAGGTGTTATTGACCTTAAATTTGAGCATCTTTGGCCTCCATGTCTGAAACTCCTCATTTACAGTGCATTGGGAACGTATTCCTTTCCTTTTTCCACATTACGTTACAGCCTTATTCTAAAATGGATTCAATATTTTTTCCCTCATCAATCTACAAACAATACCCTGTGATGACAAAGCAAAAACATTTTTGCCAATATATTTATATACTGTATATATATATATATTATATATTATATAAATTATATAAATTTGCCAAAATTACTAAAAACAAGTTTTTGCTGTTTCAATAGGGGGTATTGTGTAGGAGGGGGTATTGTGTAGGAGGGTATTGTGTAGGAGGGGTATTGTGTAGGAGGGGTATTGTGTAGGAGGGGGTATTGTGTAGGAGGGGTATTGTGTAGGAGGGGGTATTGTGTAGGAGGGTATTGTGTAGGAGGGGTATTGTGAGGGGGTATTGTGTAGGAGGGGTATTGTGTAGAGGAGGGGTATTGTGTAGGAGGGGGTATTGTAGGAGGGGTATTGTGTGTAGGAGGGGTATTGTGTAGGAGGGGTATTGTGTAGGAGGGTATTGGAGGAGGGGTATTGTGTAGGAGGGGTATTGTGTAGGAGGGGGTATTGTGTTGTGTAGGAGGGGGTATTGTGTAGGAGGGGGTATTGTGTAGGAGGGGTATTGTGTAGGAGGGGGTATTGTGTATTGGAGGGGGTATTGTGTAGGAGGGGGTATTGTGTAGGAGGGGGTATTGTGTAGGAGGGGGTATTGTGTAGGAGGGGTATTGTGTAGGAGGGGGGTATTGTGTAGGAGGGGGGGGTAGGAGGGTATTGTGTAGGAGGGGTATTGTGTAGGAGGGGGTATTGTGTAGGAGGGGTATTGTGTAGGAGGGGTATTGTGTAGGAGGGTATTGTGTAGGAGGGGTATTGTGTAGGAGGGGTATTGTGTAGGAGGGGTATTGTGTAGGAGGGGTATTGTGTAGGAGGGGGTATTGTGTAGGAGGGATTGTGTGTAGGAGGGGGTATTGTGTAGGAGGGGTATTGTGTAGGAGGGGGTATTGTGTAGGAGGGGGTATTGTGTAGGAGGGGTATTGTGTAGGAGGGGTATTGTGTAGGAGGGGGTATTGTGTAGGAGGGGGTATTGTGTAGGAGGGGGTATTGTGTAGGAGGGGGTATTGTGTAGGAGGGGGTATTGTGTAGGAGGGGGTATTGACGAGGGAAAAAACTAATTAATCAATTTTATAATAAGTCTGTAACGTAACAAAATGTGGAAAAAGTCAAGTGGTCTAAATACTTTCTGAATGCAGTGTACTTTCTACTCCTGCTGGTGCCACAATGTTACCCTAATGGAGCTACCAACCCTAACATCTCTCCTCAGCCTGCTCCTCAGCCTGCACCTCAGCCTGCTCCTCAGTCTGCTGCTCAGCCTGCAGCTCAGCCTGCTCCTCAGTCTGCTGTCAGCTTGCTCCTCAGTCTGCTTTCAGCCTGCTCCTCAGTCTGCTCCTCAGTCTGCTGTCAGCCTGCTCCTCAGTCTGCTGTCAGCCTGCTCCTCAGTCTGCTTTCAGCCTGCTCCTCAGTCTGCTCCTCAGTCTGCTGTCAGCCTGCTCCTCAGTCTGCTGTCAGCCTGCTCCTCAGTCTGCTCCTCAGTCTGCTGTCAGCCTGCTCCTCAGTCTGCTGTCAGCCTGCTCCTCATTCTGCTTTCAGCCTGCTCCTCAGTCTGCTCCTCAGTCTGCTCCTCAGTCTGCTGTCAGCCTGCTCCTCAGTCTGCTTTCAGCCTGCTCCTCAGTCTGCTCCTCAGTCTGCTTTCAGCCTGCTCCTCAGTCTGCTGTCAGCCTGCTCCTCAGTCTGCTGTCAGCCTGCTCCTCAGTCTGCTGTCAGCTTACTCCTCAGTCTGCTGTCAGCTTACTCCTCAGTCTGCTTTCAGCCTGCTCCTCAGTCTGCTCCTCAGTCTGCTGTCAGCCTGCCTCTCAGTCTGCTGTCAGCTTGCTCCTCAGTCTGCTGTCAGCTTGCTCCTCAGTCTGCTGTCAGCTTGCTCCTCAGTCTGCTGTCAGCCTGCTCCTCAGTCTGCTCCTCAGTCTGCTGTCAGCCTGCTCCTCAGTCTGCTCCTCAGTCTGCTGTCAGCCTGCTCCTCAGTCTGCTGTCAGCCTGCCCCTCAGTCTGCTCCTCAGTCTGCTGTCAGCCTGCTCCCCAGCCTGCTCATCAGTCTGCTTATCAGCCTGCTCATCAGTCTGCTCATCAGTCTGGTCATCAGTCTGCTCATCATCCTGCTCATCAGCCTGCTCATCAGCCTGCTCCTCAGCCTGCTCCTCAGCCTGCTCATCAGTCTGCTCATCAGTCTGCTCATCAGCCTGCTCCTCAGCCTGCTCATCAGTCTGCTCCTCAGCCTGCTCATCATCCAGCACCCTGTTACATTGCTGCTTGTAGCTATATTTCAACTTGTCTTAGCTCCAATGTTCAATCAGTAGTTGAAGCTCTATAATAATCTCTTTAAAGTATTATGAAACCAATAATTATATTAAACCTCAAAATGTCAAACTGACAATTTATCTCCATGCTGTTGGAATCAAATAAACACCACCAATTAAAACATTTGCATTAGGCTATCAAAACAAATGAAATGGTTGATATAGCTATAGGCTTAATGAGAGTGAGAGTGACAATAGGGATAATCCTATTAGAAGTCTTCAGGTACAGAGGGGTATTAGTTATAATTCTGATCCACTGTGAAGACCTCTATCTGTCCCCCAGTGTGTCCTATGTGAACCTGCCGTGAACCGTACCCTACAGCTCTACGCTGAACCTCTCCACTGTTTGCGCCAATGCACCCCAGCTGTGAAGAAATTACACCTCCTCATCTGGTACCAGGTAGGACTGAGTGTACATCTACATAACTTAAGGTAGGACTGAGTGTACATCTAGATATCTTCAGGTAGGACTGAGTGTACATCTACATAACTTCAGGTAGGACTGAGTGTACATCTAGATATCTTCAGGTAGGACTGAGTGTACATCTAGATATCTTCAGGTAGGACTGAGTGTACATCTAGATAACTTCCTTTTTCGGACCTAGAAAGTTGTCAATTTTATGTTAACATTTTGATAATAGATTGGAAATATTATGCATGATAGCAACATTTGTGATTTTAGAAAATGATACAGAATACTGTATATATTATGTGAAGACATTGTTTTACTGTATATTAATGTGTTGTCAACATTTATAAATCAAATCAAATGTTATTGGTCATATTCACATGGTTAGCAGATGTTAATGCGAGTGTAGCGAAATGCTTGTGCTTCTAGTTCCGACAATGCAGTAATAACCAACAAGTAATCTAACTAACAATTCCAAAACTACTGTCTTATACACAGTGTAAGGGGATAAAGAATATGTACATAAGGATATATGAATGAGTGATGGTACAGAGCAGCATACAGTAGATGGTATCGAGTACAGTATATACATATGAGATGAGTAATGTAGGGTATGTAAACAAAGTGGCATAGTTTAAAGTGGCTAGTGAGACATGTATTACATAAAGATGCAGTAGATGATATAGAGTACAGTATATACATATACATATGAGATGAGTAATGTAGGGTATGTAAACATTATATTAGGTAGCATTGTTTAAAGTGGCTAGTGATACAGTATATTTTACATACATTTCCATCAATTCCCATTATTAAAGTGGCTGGAGTTGAGTCAGTGTGTTGGCAGCAGCCATTCAATGTTAGTGGTGGCTGTTTAACATTTACATTACATTTGGTTAACAGTCTGATGGCCTTGAGATAGAAGCTGTTTTTCAGTCTCTCTGTCCCAGCTTTGATGCACCTGTACTGACCTCGCCTTCTGGATGATAGCGGGGTGAACAGGCAGTGGCTTGGGTGTTTGTTGTCCTTGATGATCTTTATGGCCTTCCTGTAACATCGGGTGAGTGCTTTTGGTGACAAGCCAAATTTCTTCAGCCTCCTGAGGTTGAAGAGGCGCTGCTGCGCCTTCTTCACGACACTGTCTGTGTGGGTGGACCAATTCAGTTTGTCTGTGATGTGTACGCCGAGGGACTTAAAACTTACTACCCTCTCCACTACTGTTCCATCGATGTGGATAGGGGGGTGTTCCCTCTGCTGTTTCCTGAAGTCCACAATCATCTCCTTTGTTTTGTTGACGTTGAGTGTGAGGTTATTTTCTTGACACCACACTCCGAGGGCCCTCACCTCCTCTCTGTAGGCCATCTCGTCGTTGTTGGTAATCAAGAATACCACTGTAGTGTTGTCTGCAAACTTGATGATTGAGTTGGAGGCGTGCATGGACACGCAGTCATGGGTGAACAGGGAGTAGAGGATGGGCTGAGAACGCAACCTTGTGGGGCCTCAGTGTTGAGGATCAGTGAAGTGGAGATGTTGTTTCCTCCCTTCACCACCTGGGGTCGGCCCGTCAGGTAGTCCAGGACACAATTCCAGAGGGCGGGGTTTGAGCCCCTTGGTCTCCAGCATAATGATGATCTTGGAGGGTACTATGGTGTTGAATGCTGAGCTCTAGTCATGTGAACACCATTCTCACATAGGTATTCCTCTTGTCCAGATGGGATAGGGCAGTGTGATGGCGATTGAATCGTCTGTGGACCTATTGGGGCGGTAAGCAAATTGAAGTGGGTCTAGGGTGACAGGTAAGATGGAGGTGATATGATCCTTGACTAGTCTCTCAAAGCACTTCACGATGACAGAAGTGAGTGCAACGGGGCGATAGTCATTTAGTTCAGTTACCTTTGCATTCTTGGGTACGGGAACAATGGTGGACATCTCGAAGCATGTGGACACGGCCGGGGATGCCGTCTGGGCCAGCAGCCTTGCGAGGGTTAACACGTTTAAATGTCTTTCTCAGGTCGGCCACGGAGAAGGAGAGCCCACACAGTCCTTAGTAGTGATCTTTACTTTTCACTCTCTTTCTATTGCTCACTACAGCCGCATATTTATTGAATACAACAGGGGACAATGACTCATAGTAACATGTACATGTATCCCCAGACAGTCTCAATGTGATAATAATTATCCTGACATTAAAGAGACAGAGGATTTATTATTCAAAAGACTGTTCATCTGTTGTCACCTGTTGCTTAACCTGTCATGTCTGGGCCCATATTCATAAACAGGTCTCAGAGTAGTAGGAGGTCTGATCTGGGGTCAGTTCAGACATTTAGACCATAAACCAGTCTCAGAGTAGTAAGAGGTCTGATCTGGGGTCAGTTCAGACATTTAGACCATAAACCAGTCTCAGAGTAGTAAGAGGTCTGATCTGGGGTCAGTTCAGACATTTAGACCATAAACCAGTCTCAGAGTAGTAGGAGGTCTGATCTGGGGTCAGTTCAGACATTTAGACCATAAACCAGTCTCAGAGTAGTAGGAGGGCTGATCTGGGGTCAGTTTAGCCATTGAGACCATAAGAAATAAGAAATAATTAAATGGACGCTTTATGCATACGGAACCTGATTCATTCAAACTTGGTGTTTCCTTCCCTTTACAACAGGTTGGGGAGGAGCTGGATTCTTCCCTGAATCACTCTGCCAGGGACCTGTGTTCTGAATCACTCTGCCAGGGACCTGTGTTCTGAATCACTCTGCCAGGGACCTGTGTTCTGAATCACTCTGCCAGGGACCTGTGTTCTGAATCACTCTGCCAGGGACCTGTGTTCTGAATCACTCTGCCAGGGACCTGTGTTCTGAATCACTCTGCCAGGGACCTGTGTTCTGAATCACTCTGCCAGGGACCTGTATTCTGAATCACTCTGCCAGAGACCTGTGTTCTGAATCACTCTGCCAGGGACCTGTGTTCTGAATCACTCTGCCAGAGACCTGTATTCTGAATCACTCTGCCAGGGACCTGTATTCTGAATCACTCTGCCAGGGACCTGTATTCTGAATCACTCTGCCAGGGACCTGTGTTCTGAATCACTCTGCCAGGGACCTGTATTCTGAATCACTCTGCCAGAGACCTGTATTCTGAATCACTCTGCCAGAGACCTGTATTCTGAATCACTCTGCCAGGGACCTGTATTCTGAATCACTCTGCCAGGGACCTGTATTCTGAATCACTCTGCCAGGGACCTGTGTTCTCAATCACTCTGCCAGGGACCTGTATTCTGAATCACTCTGCCAGGGACCTGTATTCTGAATCACTCTGTCAGGGACCTGTGTTCTGAATCACTCTGCCAGGGACCTGTATTCTGAATCACTCTGTCAGGGACCTGTGTTCTGAATCACTCTGCCAGGGACCTGTGTTCTGAATCACTCTGCCAGGGACCTGTATTCTGAATCACTCTGTCAGGGACCTGTATTCTGAATCACTCTGTCAGGGACCTGTGTTCTGAATCACTCTGCCAGGGACCTGTATTCTGAATCCAATTCAATGGTGCAATTAACGACTTCTCAGGCTGAGGAGTGAGTTTACAAATCCATACCTGTTAAAGTCCACAATCACCATCTCTTCATAAATGTATTGTACCCAAAGGAAGAGACTGCAGCTGAGCAGAGTCATATTCCTCCTGTCTGGTGTTCTACTGTGTTGTCTCTACCAGCTGTCTATCACCTCCAAGCTCTCCCCAGGACCCTGGCCCCATGCCCTGCCCCAAATAGGTGAGGGGTCTGGGGATGGAGAGGGACTGACAGGGGCCCTCCTGGAGGAAGTTGCATTGGAGACCTTAAGGGAGGGGGGACGCAGTGTTGACACACAAGAGGAGGAAATTATAGATTTGGTGACAACTGAAGTGTCCGATTATTACTCAGAGACGACTACAGATGATGTCACACCATCCACTACCACTGAGGTCTCATCATCATCAGTGACTACAATCCGGACTATCGTTCACTGTATATATGTAGACCTGGAGCCTCCCATTCAGATCCCCACCCTTCCCAACCCACCACCCACCCATCTAGTCCCCAACACCACCCAATCCTCCCCTGCCGACCCGGGGGACGCCCCTCATCAGAAAGGAGAGTACCCGACTGATATCTTCTCCGTGGAGGACCGGAGACGAGGCTGGGTGTCGCTCCACATCTTCGGGATGATGTACATGTTCGTCTCACTCGCCCTTGTGTGTGACGAATTTTTTGTCCCTGCGCTCGGCGTCATCACAGACCAGCTCGCCATCTCCGACGACGTTGCTGGGGCAACCTTCATGGCGGCGGGAGGTTCCGCTCCGGAGCTGTTCACCTCTCTGATTGGCGTGTTCATCTCTCATAGCAATGTGGGCATCGGGACGATCGTGGGGTCGGCGGTGTTCAATATCCTGTTCGTCATCGGCATGTGTGCCATCTTCTCCAAGGAGATGCTGCACCTCACCTGGTGGCCCCTGTTCAGGGACGTCTCCTTCTATATCATAGGTAATAATATACTATCACATGTAAAGGCAGATGCTGCACCTCAGCGCTTTTTACATCAGCAGTTGTCAAAGTGCATAACAGTAACTCGGCTCTGGCCTCAGAGAGCAAAGGTAGAAGCGAGAGCACAGTGGCCAGGAGAAACTACCTAGAAGGAAGAAACCTACTGTACAGAGGAACCTGGCTCAGTGGGGCTATATTCCTTTGGCTGTACCAGGTGGAAATTAAGAGTACATGTGGCCATCAAGGCCAGATAGTTTCTGAGTCCAGAGGACAGGAGAGAAGAGGTTCCACTCATAAATAAATGATAGTGTGCTTGGAGCCAGCAGTCGATCTCAATCACAAATAAATGTAAGGATAAAGGCCAGCACTCACTGGCATATAATATAAAGGCCAGCACTCACTGGCATATAATTGCAATTGAAGCTATTTGGGATGCAACTATTATTCACAACATGCTCATTTACCTAACCTCTAGCTGTGTCCTCTAACCTCTTGCTGTGTCCTCTAACCTCTTGCGGTGTCCTCTAACCTCTTGCGGTGTCCTCTAACCTCTTGCGGTGTCCTCTAGGTGTCCTCTAACCTCTTGCGGTGTCCTCTAACCTCTTGCGGTGTCCTCTAACCTCTTGCTGTGTCCTCTAACCCCTTGCTGTGTCCTCTAACCCCTTGCTGTGTCCTCTAACCCCTTGCTGTGTCCTCTAACCCATTGCTGTGTCCTCTAACCCCTTGCTGTGTCCTCTAACCCCTTGCTGTGTCCTCTAACCCCTTGCTGTGTCCTCTAACCTCTTGCTGTGTCCTCTAACCTCTTGCTGTGTCCTCTAACCTCTTGCTGTGTCCTCTAACCTCTTGCTGTGTCCTCTAACCTCTTGCTGTGTCCTCTAACCTCTTGCTGTGTCCTCTAAGATCTTGCTGTGTCCTCTAACCCCTTACTATTGATGAATTAACATCTATATTGTTTTCAGGCCTGATCATGTTGATAATCTTCTTCCTGGACAACACCATCATGTGGTATGAGAGTATAATGCTGGTGGCTGGCTACAGCTCCTATGTCTGCTTCATGAAGTACAACGTTCAGCTGGAGGCAGCATTCAAGAACCAGCTCAGGAAACATCAGCACATCATTAATATCATCACTGTGGCTGTTGAGGATGAACCTGATAAGGTACATTTTATTTGCATTTATTTATTTAACTAGGCAAGTCAGTTAAGAACAAATTCTTAAGAGTATACAGGAGAACTTACAATACCGTTCAAAAGTTTGGGGTCACTTAGAAACGTCCTTGTTTGTGGGTTTGATTATGGCTCAAAATGGCCAGAAACCAAGAACTTTCTTCTGAATCTCATCAGTCTATTCTTGTTCTGAGAAATGAAAGCTCAACGTCAACAGTGACATTAATAGAGAAGAGGTGACTCCGGGATGCTGGCTTTCTAGGCAGAGTTGCAAAGAAAATGCCATATTTCAGACTGGCCAATAAAAAGAAAAGATTAAGATGGGCAAAAGAACACAGACACTGGACAGAGGAACTCTGCCTAGAAGACCAGCATCCGGGAGTCGCCTCTTCACTGTTGACGTTGAGACTGGTGTTTTGCGAGTACTATTTAATGAAGCTGCCAGTTGAGGACTTGTGAAGCGTCTGTTTCTCAAACTAGACACTCTAATTTTTAGTTATTTATTAATTTCACCTTTATTTAACCAGTTGAGAACAAGTTCTCATTTACAACGGCGACCTGACCAAGATAAAGCAAAGCAGTGTGACACAAACAACAACACAGAGTCACACATGGAATAAACAAACGTACAGTCAATAACACAATAGAAAAGTCTATATACAGTGTGTGTAAATGGCGTAAGGAGGCAAGGCAGAAAATAGGCCATAGTAGCAAAGTAATTACAATTTAGCAGATTAACACTGGAGTGATAGATGTGCAGATGATGATGTGCAAGTAGAAATACTGGAAATACTGGTGTGCAAAAGAGCAGAAAAGTAAATAAAACAATATGGGGATGAGGTAGGTAGATTGGATGGGCTATTTACAGATGGGCTATTTACAGATGGACTATGTACAGTTGCAGCGATCGGTAAGCTGTTCAGATAGCTGATGCTTAAAGTTAGTGAGGGAGATTTAAGTCTCCAACTTCAGCGATTTTTGCAATTTGTTCCAGTCATTGGCAGCAGAGAACTGGAAGGAAAGGCGGCCAAAGGAGGTGTTGGCTTTGGGGATGACCAGTGAGATATAACTGCTGGAGCGCGTGCTATGGGTGGGTGTTGTTATCGTGACCAGTGAGCTGAGATAAGGTGGAGCTTTACATTGCAGAGACTTATAGATGACCTGGAGCCAGAGGGTCTGGCGACGAACATGTAGCGAGGACCAGCCAACGAGAGCATACAGGTCGCAGTGGTGGGTGGTATAAGGGCTTTGGTGAAAAAACGATGGCACTGTGATAGACTGCATCCAGTTTGTTGAGTAGGGTGTTGGAGGCTATTTTGTAAATTACATCGCCAAAGTCGAGGATTGGTAGGATAGTCAGTTTTACGAGGGTATGTTTGGCAGCATGAGTGAAGGAGGCTTTGTTGCAAAATAGGAAGCTAATTCAATATTTAATTTTGGATTGGAGATGTTTAATATGAGTCTGGAGGGAGAGTTTACAGTCTAGCCAGACACCTAGGTATTTGTAGTTGTCCACATATTCTAAGTCAGAACTGTCCAGAGTAGTGTTGTTAGTCGGGCGGGCGGGTGCGGACAGCGATCGGTTTAAGAGAATGAAATGTACTTTTCCTCTTGCTCAGTTGTGCACCGGGGCCTACCACTCCTCTTTCTATTCTGGTTAGAGCCAGTTTGCGCTGTTCTGTGAAGGGAGTAGTACACAGCATTGTACGAGATCTTCAGTTTTTTTTGGCAATTTCTCTCATGGAATAGCCTTAATTTCTCGGACCAAGAATAGACTGACGAGTGTCAGAAGAAAGTTCTTTGTTTCTGGCCATTTTGAGACTGTAATCAAACCCACAAATGCTGATGCTCCAGATTCTCAACTAGACTAAAGAAGTCCAGTTTTATTGCTTCTTTAATCAGGGCAAACGTTTTCAGCTGTGCTATCATAATTGCAAAAGGGTTTTCTAATGATCAATTAGCCTTTTAAAATGATAAACTTGGATTAGCTAACACAACGTGCCAATGGAACACAGGAGTGATGGTTGCTGATAATGGGCCTCTGTACGCCTATGCAGATATTCCATTAAAAATCAGCCGTTTCCAGCTACAATAGTCATTTACAACATTAACAATGTCTACACTGTATTTCTGATCAATTTGATGTTATTTTAATGGACAAAAAATGTGCAGGAAATTTCTAAGTGACCGCAAACTTTTGAATGGTAGTGTATATTTGAACTATTTTTGGTATAGTGTTCCTTTGTTACAGATACTGTCACGATGTTCGTAATAATGGTCGGACCAAGACGCAGCGCGATATGAGTTCCACATACATTAATGTTAGTGAAACTTAACAAAACAATAAACAAACCAACCATGAGGTGCAATGTGCACTAACTCCAAACATAAACAATATCCCATAACCCACAGGTGGAAACCATCAAACCATGACTACTGAGGTGCAATGTGCACTAACTCCCAACATAAACAATATCCCATAACCCACAGGTGGAAACCATCAAACCGTGACTCCTGAGGTGCTACGTGCACTAACTCCAAACATAAACAATATCCCATAAAAATCTGTTGTTCTGCCCCTGAACAAGACAGTTAACCCACTGTTCCTAGGCAGTCATTGAAAATAAGAATTTGTTCTTAACTGACTTGCCTAGTTAAATAAAGGTTAAATAAAAAAATAAAAAATAGTAGCAATTGGGAGGGATATCTGCACGTCAGGGGTCGATAATGAAGATAATTTTGTGAGAACAGACATGGAGGCTGGCTCCTGTGTAAGGAGAATCATGTCATACAGCTCATTATTCATCTGGTTCCCTCAAGCATACGTGGAGGACCTGATTAAACCATATATCTCCTTCAAAATCCCTATGGCTGAATTAGAGCCTATGATCAACAACATGTGCCTTAAAAACTTGGATTAAGTTAATCCAAGTTTTTAAGGCACATGTTGTTGATCATAGGCTCTAATTCAGCCATATTTCCTTTAAAGTTAAAGCATGTTCTCAAAGCAAATGATACAGCCATACCTCATTCAAAACAGATGTTGTTGATCAAACATGATTAGTCATTCACTCACTGATGAGACATTCACTCACTGATGAGACATTCACTCACTGATGACACATTCACTCACTGATGAGACATTCACTCACTGATGAGACATTCACTCAGGGAGAGTCACTCACTCACTCACTGATGAGTCATTCACTCACTGATGAGTCATTCACTCTTCCCTCTGTCATTCATGAGTCAAAAGATTCCATTTGAAGGGGCGGCGTGTTCTGGAATGTTTTAAGATCTGGTGAATTCTTGTTGTCCACAGGATGAGACAGCAGGTCAGAATAGTAGCCCTCCTGCCCCAGAAGACAAGAGACTCTTAAAGGTAAACAACTAGGCAGTGATCAAGTAGTAGTTTACCAGGATTTACCAGGGGTAGTTTAGTAGGATCCCCAGGGGTAGTTTAGTAGGATTTACCAGGGGTAGTTTAGTAGGATCCCCAGGGGTAGTTTAGTAGGATTTACCAGGGGTAGTTTACTAGGATTCCCCAGGGGTAGTTTACCAGGATTTACCAGGGGTAGTTTACTAGGATCCCCAGGGGTAGTTTACTAGGATCCCCAGGGGTAGTTTAGTATGATCCCCAGGGGTAGTTTAGTAGGATCCCCAGGGGTAGTTTACTAGGATCCCCAGGGGTAGTTTACTAGGATCCCCAGGGGTAGTTTACCAGGATCCCCAGGGGTAGTTTACCAGGATCCCCAGGGGTAGTTTACTAGGATCCCCAGGGGTAGTTTACTAGGATCCCCAGGGGTAGTTTAGTAGGATCCCCAGGGGTAGTTTACTAGGATCCCCAGGGGTAGTTTACTAGGATCCCCAGGGGTAGTTTACCAGGATTTACCTGGGGTAGTTTACTAGGATCCCCAGGGGTAGTTTACTAGGATCCCCAGGGGTAGTTTACCAGGATTTACCAGGGGTAGTTTACCAGGATCCCCAGGGGTAGTTTAGTAGGATCCCCAGGGGTAGTTTAGTTTACCAGGATCCCCAGGGGTAGTTTAGTAGGATCCCCAGGGGTAGTTTACCAGGATCCCCAGGGGTAGTTTAGTAGGATCCCCAGGGGTAGTTTACCAGGATCCCCAGGGGGGGTTTAGTTTAGCTTAGGATCCCCAGGGTAGTTTAGTAGGATCCCCAGGGGTAGTTTAGTTTAGTAGGATCCCAGGGGTAGTTTAGTAGGGGTAGTTTAGTAGGATCCCCAGGGGTAGTTTACTAGGATCCCCAGGGGTAGTTTAGTAGGATCCCCAGGGGTAGTTTAGTAGGATCCCCAGGGGTAGTTTACTAGGATCCCCAGGGGTAGTTTACTAGGATCCCCGGGGGTAGTTTACTAGGATCCCCGGGGGTAGTTTACTAGGATCCCCAGGGGTAGTTTACTAGGATCCCCGGGGGTAGTTTACTAGGATCCCCAGGGGTAGTTTACTAGGATCCCCAGGGGTAGTTTACTAGGATCCCCAGGGGTAGTTTACTAGGATCCCGGGGGGTAGTTTACTAGGATCCCCAGGGGTAGTTTACTAGGATCCCCAGGGGTAGTTTACTAGGATCCCCGGGGGGTAGTTTACTAGGATCCCCAGGGGTAGTTTACTAGGATCCCCAGGGGTAGTTTACTAGGATCCCCAGGGGTAGTTTACTAGTTTACTAGGATCCCCAGGGGTAGTTTACTAGGATCCCCAGGGGTAGTTTACTAGGATCCCCAGGGGTAGTTTACTAGGATCCCCGGGGGTAGTTTACTAGGATCCCCAGGGGTAGTTTACTAGGATCCCCAGGGGTAGTTTACTAGGATCCCCAGGGGTAGTTTACTAGATCCCCAGGGGTAGTTTACTAGGATCCCCGGGGGTAGTTTACTAGATCCCCTAGGAGGGTAGTTTACTAGGATCCCCAGGGGTAGTTTTACTAGGATCCCCAGGGTAGTTTACTAGGATCCCAGTAGGATCCCCAGGGTAGTTTACTAGGATCCCCGGGGTAGTTTACTAGGATCCCCAGGGGTAGTTTACTAGGATCCCCAGGGGTAGGATCCCCAGGGGTAGTTACTAGGATCCCAGGGGTAGTTTACTAGGATCCCCAGGGTAGTTTAGTAGGATCCCCAGGTAGTAGTTTAGTAGGATCCCCAGGGTAGGGTAGTTTTAGTCCCCGGGGTAGATAGATAGGGGAGTTTAGATAGGATCCCCAGGGGTAGTTTAGTAGGATCCCCAGGGGTAGTTTACTAGGATCCCCAGGGTAGTTTACTAGGATCCCCAGGGGTAGTTTACTAGGATCCCCAGGGGTAGTTTACTAGGATCCCCAGGGGTAGTTTAGATGGATCCCCAGGGGTAGTTTACTAGGATCCCCAGGGGTAGTTTACTAGGATCCCCAGGGGTAGTTTAGATGGATCCCCAGGGGTAGTTTACTAGGATCCCCAGGATCCCCAGGGGTAGTTTAGATGGATCCCCAGGGTAGTTTAGATGGATCCCCAGGGTAGTTTAGATAGGATCCCCAGGGGTAGTTTAGATGGATCCCCAGGGGTAGTTTAGATGGATCCCCAGGGGTAGTTTAGATGGATCCCCAGGGGTAGTTTAGATGGATCCCCAGGGTAGTTTACTAGGATCAGGATCCCCAGGGGTAGTTTAGATGGATCCCCAGGGGTAGTTTACTAGGATCCCCAGGGGTAGTTTAGTAGGATCCCCAGGGGTAGTTTAGATGGATCCCCAGGGGTAGTTTACTAGGATCCCCAGGGGTAGTTTAGATGGATCCCCAGGGGTAGTTTAGATGGATCCCCAGGGGTAGTTTAGATGGATCCCCAGGGGTAGTTTACTAGGATCCCCAGGGGTAGTTTAGATAGGATCCCCAGGGGTAGTTTAGATGGATCCCCAGGGGTAGTTTAGATGGATCCCCAGGGGTAGTTTAGATGGATCCCCAGGGGTAGTTTAGATGGATCCCCAGGGGTAGTTTAGATGGATCCCCAGGGGTAGTTTAGATGGATCCCCAGGGGTAGTTTAGTAGGATCCCCAGGGGTAGTTTAGATGGATCCCCAGGGTAGTTTAGATGGATGGAGTTTAGATGGATCCCCAGGGGTAGTTTAGATGGATCCCCAGGGGTAGTTTAGATGGATCCCCAGGGGTAGTTTAGATGGATCCCCAGGGGTAGTTTAGATGGATCCCCAGGGGTAGTTTATCAGGATCCCCAGGGGTAGTTTAGATGGATCCCCGGGGGTAGTTTATCAGGATCCTATTAGCTACTGCAAAAGCAGCAGCTACATGACACAATGCAGAACATTCATAGACAAGAACAGAACTACATACATTTAAAATAAGTCTGCACGCTTTTATGCATGAATGCCTCCATAATCATTTGATTCATATAGTTTCCGCCCATAATGGGTATCCTGGGGTAAAGTGTAGAGTTTTCACAATAGCCACCCGCAATGGGTTTTCTAAAGGTAAATGAAATATTCATTAACATAAAATAACCAGGCCTGGAATGTTTTGCCTTGTTAATGTCAATTGCCCTTAATGGATTACCCGCGGTTCAGTGTAACGGGTTCCAGTCTACCACCCCTAAAGGGTTATCTGAGGTATTGTTTAACGGGTTCCAGTCTACCACCCCTAAAGGGTTATCTGAGGTATTGTTTAACGGGTTCCAGTCTACCACCCCTAAAGGGTTATCTAAAGGTACAGTGTAACAGGTTAGACTCTTGCTGATATATAATGAATCAGATGGAGTTGTTAGACTCCTGCTGATATATAATGAATCAGATGGAGTTGTTAGACTCCCGTTGATATATAATGAATCATATGGAGTTGTTAGACTCCTGCTGATATATAATGAATCAGATGGAGTTGTTAGACTCGCTGATATATTGATATATAATGACTCCTGGGTTGGATATATAATGAATCATATGGAGTTGTTAGACTCCTGCTGATATATAATGAATCAGATGGAGTTGTTAGACTCCTGTTGATATATAATGAATCAGATGGAGTTGTTAGACTCCTGCTGATATATAATGAATCAGATGGAGTTGTTAGACTCCTGCTGATATATAATGAATCAGATGGAGTTGTTAGACTCCTGCTGATATATAATGAATCAGATGGAGTTGTTAGACTCCTGTTGATATATAATGAATCAGAAGTTTCACCTGAGGTTCTTGGCTCCCACTGAGGCTTTCACTTCAACCACCATGATCAGAGTTAACAGACGTGAACGCAGTAACCTTTAATTGTGTTTCCTCCTAAAGAATAAACTTAATGGTTTTCACCTGAACAGCCGGTCTTCCATTTCCATTCTCACCCCTACATCATATTGACATCCAGCAGCATCCACCACACACATACAGATCAGTACATACGTAGGTATACACTCAAGGAAATAACTACATTTCATCTGGAATGTATTCAGACCCCTCGACTTTTTCCACATTTTGTTACGTTACAGCCTTATTCTAAAATGGATCAAATGCTTTTTTCACACTCTACACACAATACCCTATAACACCGGAGCTAAAACTGGTTTTCAGAAATGTTTACAAATGTATTCAAAATTAAAATTAGAAATACCTTACTTACATAAGCATTTAGACCCTTTGCTATGAGACTCGAAATTGATCATCCTTGAGATGTTTCTACAACTTGTTTGGAGTTCCTACAACTAGATTTGGAAAGGCACACGCCTGTCTCTATAAGGTCCCTCAGTTGACAGTGCATGTCAGAACAAAAACCAAGCCGTGAGGTTGAAGGAACTGTCCGTAGAGCTCAGACAGGATTGTGTCGAGGCACAGATCTGGGGTAGGGTACCAAAAAGTGTCTGCATCATTGAAGGTCCCAAAGAACACAGTGGCCTCCATCATTCTTAAATGGAAGAAATTTGGAACCAGCAAGACTCTTCCTAAAGCTGGCCGCCCGGCCATCCTGAGCAATCGAGGGAGAAAGGCCTTGGTCATTGATGTGACCAAGAACCCGGTGGTCCCTCTGACAGAGCTCCAGAGTTCCTCTGTGGACATGGGAGAACCTTCCAGAAGGACAACCATCTTTGCAGCACTCCACCAATCAGGCCTTTATGGTAGAGTAGCCAGACGGAAGCCACTCCTCAGTAAAAAGGCACATGACAGCCAAAAGGCTCCTAAAGGACTCTCAGACGTTGAGAAACAAGATTCTCTGGTCTGATGGAACCAAGATGGAACTCTTTGGCCTGAATGCAGAGCATCACATCTGGAGGAAACCTGGCACCATCCTTACGGAGAAACATCGTGGTGGCAGCATGGGGATGTGGGGATGTTTTTCAGCGGCAGGGGCTGGGAGACTAGTCAGGATCAAGGGAAAGATGAACGGAGCAAAGTACAGAGAGATCCTTGATGACAACCTACTGCCGAGCACACAGAACTCAGACTGGGGCAACGGTTCACCTTCCAACAGGACGACAACCCTAAGCACACAGCCAAGACAACACAGGAGTGGCTTTGGGACAAGTCTCTAAATGTCCTTGAGTGGCCCAGCCAGAGCCCGGACTTGAACCTGATCAAACATTTCTGGAGAGACCTGAAAATAACTGTGCAGTGGCGTTCTCCATCCAACCTGATAAAGCTTGAGAGGATCTGCAGAGAAGAATGGGAGCTACTCCCCAAATACAGGTGTGCCAAGCTTGCAGCGTAATACCCAAGAAGACTCAAGTCTGTAATCGCTGCTAAAGGTGCCTCAACAACGTACTGAGTAAAGGGTCTGAATACTTATGTAAATGTGATATTACATTTTTTTCAATTTTAACACATTTGCAAAAATGTCTAAAAACCTTTTATTCTTTGTCATTATAGTCATTTGAGTAGCCATTTGATTAGGTGTTCAGGAGTCTTACGGCTTGGGGTAGAAGCTGTTTAGAAGCCCCTTGGACCTAGACTTGGCGCTCCGGTACCGCTTGCCGTGTGGTAGCAGAGAGAACAGTCTATGACTAGGGTGGCTGGAGTCCTTGACAATTATTAGGGCCTTCCTCTGACACCGCCTGGTATACCGATCCTGGATGGCAGGAAGCTTGGTCCCAGTGATGTACTGGGCAGTTTGCACCACCCTCTGTAGTGCCTTGCGGTCGGAAGCTGAGCAGTTGCCATACCAGGCAGTGATGCAACCAGTCATGATGCTCTCGATTGTGCAGCTGTATAACCTTTTGAGGATCTGAGGACCCATGCCAAATCTTTTCAGTCTCCTGAGGGGGAATAGGTTTTGTCGAGCCCTCTTCACGACTGTCTTGGTGTGCTTGGACCATGTTAGTTTGTTGTTTATGTGGACACCAAGGAACTTGAAGCTCTCAACCTGCTCCACTGCAACCCCGTCGCTGAGAATGGGGGCGTGCTCGATCCTCTTTTTCCTGGTGTCCACAATCATTTCCTTTGTCTCGATCACATTGAGGGAGAGGTTGTTGTCCAGGCACCACACGGTGTAGATTGATGAGGAAAATAAATTATTTAATCAATTTTAGAATAAGGCTGTAACGTAACGAAATGTGGAAAAAGTCAAGGGGTCTCAATACTTTCCGAATACACTGTACATTTAAAAAAAAAACACTTTAAAATAAGAAAAAACACTGTATACACATCAGCCTACCATTCCATACATCACTAATAATTTGCTTTCCTGAGGCCCTGATATCCTGAGTCTCACATTGTTGTGCTGTGATGTGCTGTATTATTTGTTTTTTTCATCTCATTTTGATGGTTGCTTGTCACATACAGTGGGGCAAAAAAGTATTGTCAGCCACCAATTGTGCAAGTTCTCCCACTTAAAAAGATGAGAGAGGCCTGTAATTTTCATCATAGGTACACTTCAACTATGACAGACAAAAATCGAGAAAATCACATTGTAGGATTTTTAATGAATTTATTTGCAAATTATGGTGGCAAATAAGTATTTGGTCAATAACAAAAGTTAATCTCAATACTTTGTTATATACCCTTTGTTGGCAATGACAGAGGTCAAACGTTTTCTGTAAGTCTTCACAAGGTTTTCACACACTGTTGCTGGTATTTTGGCTCATTCCTTCATGCAGATCTCCTCTAGAGCAGTGATGTTTTGGGGCTGTTGCTGGGCAACACGGACTTTCAACTCCCTCCAAAGATGTTCTATGGGGTTGTGATCTGGGGACTGGCTAGGCCACTCCAGGACCTTGAAATGCTTCTTACAAAGCCACTCCTTCGTTGCCCTGGCGGTGTGTTTGGGATCATTGTCATGCTGAAAGACCCAGCCACGTTTCATCTTCAATGCCCTTGCTGATGGAAGGAGGTTTTCACTCAAAATCTCACGATACATGGCCCCATTCATTCTTTCCTTTACACGGATCAGTCGTCCTGGTTCCTTTGCAGAAAAACAGCCCCAAAGCATGATGTTTCCACGTTTCCATGATGTAACTCAGCATTCTTTGTCCTCCAAACACGACGAGTTGAGTTTTTACCAAAAAGTTATGTTTTGGTTTCATCTGACCATATGACATTTGTTACGGAGTCTAGTTGATAGGTAATCGACTAGCCGGACTGTTCCCCGGACTCCAGTTGTAGCCATTCGTACAATGCACAAACAAGGCTATTGAACCTAACATTGGTGTCTGTCGTTATTCCTTTATCTAACATATCATACTGAAACATGGTATCAGAAGTGGCTCGGAAAACACACGTTTGTTATTTTTGTAGCTAAGTACAGTATAGGCGCAGGTACGTTCCATATGCGAACACACGCTGTTTCCTACTCACAACACTGATGAACTCGTTGTTAGCTGCCTAGCTAGCATCACTACCTACGTCGATGACTGAAGGCAAAGAAATCTCATATTCCATTGCTATGGCAGCGAACATTCCGCCACCAAATCCCATGGTTCTCACAGGGGACTGGAATACTAATTGGGACAACTTCAGGGATGAATTCGAGGACTATGCGCTGGCGACCGGTCTACATGAGAAACCCAACGAGGTACAAGCGGCAACTCTGAGGAGTTTAATGGGCAGCGAATGCAGGCATATCTACCGGCACAATCTCACCCTCACAGCACGTCAACAGTGTGATGCAAAGGCTATATTGGATGCATTGGAGAATTACTTCAAACCCGCCAGAAACGTAATTTATGAGCGGTTCGTTTTCGGAAGCTGTAAACAGGAAGAGGGTGAGTCAGTACACAACTTTGTAACCCGTTTGAGAGAGAAATCCGCCACTTGTGAATACGGGGGATTGAAAGATGAATTGATTTGTGACAAAATAGTGCTGGGAATTGCAAATGAGGATACACGCCGGCGTCTACTGAGAGAGAGAGACTTAACATTAGTAACTGCCATTGAAATGTGCCGCACTACTGAAGTCACTGACATGAGAATGAGAGCAATGGAAACCACGAACGGTGAACACAGAGAGCCCCGTAGCATGTAAATACTGTGGGAACACACACACACGTGGCAAAGAGCACTGCCCTGCCTACGGAAAACCATGCAGAGCTTGTGGAACTAATAATCATTTTGCAAAAGTGTGTCTCAAAAGCAAAAGAAGGGTGGGTGAGGGCAAGATTCACTGTGTTGATGATGTCATTCAATGTTCAGAGCTGAAAAGTGAAAGTGACATTTACATGCATGAATCCATTGGGGCTGTACACTCAAGAGGGAAGAAATGGTTTGTGACACTACGATTACACAACAAGCAACAACAATGTCAACTGGATTCTGGTGCTACATGCAACGTAATGAGCTACAAAGACAAAATCAATCTGGCACCTGACACACATCTATTGCCCAGCGATACTAGACTAAAGCTCTACTCAGGAGAGCTAATGAGCTCTATGGGCACCTTTGAGACCGAATGTGTTATTCGGGGACGCAAACACAAGCTGGAGTTTGAGATTGTAAAAACCAGTCAACATCCTCTCCTCTCAGGCTCTACATGCGAACGCCTGGGACTGATGCAGTTCACTGTAACAAATGACCTGCACATTGTGGATCATGTCCAGCATGGACCCCTGTCCAAAGAACAACTACTTAGCAGATATGACGATGTATTCAACATGCCCGTTGAATCTGTGCCTGGGGAGGTACACTTTGAAGTGGATGAGAGCATCACTCCAGTCCAGTGTGCTCCTCGCAATGTGCCCATTGCAATGAAAGTGGCTGTGAAGGCCCAGCTGGACAAGTATGAGGCCGATGGCCACATGACATCTGTGACTGAACCAACTGACTGGATCAGCAATATGGTCATAGTGAAAAAACCAGAGAAGCTGAGGGTCTGCATCGACCCAAAGCATCTGAACCAAGCACTGAAACGATCCCACTACATCATGCCGACACTAGAGGATGTCCTCTATAAGCTTCCCAAGGCCAGGATTTTCACCTTGGTGGATGCCCGAGATGCATTCCTTCAATGCAAGCTGGATGAAGAAAGCAGCCTCATGACTACCTTCTGGACCCCCTGGGGTCGGAAACGCTGGCTCAAGCTCCCGTTTGGTGTCTCGGTGGCGCCTGAGATATACCAACGTAAGCAGCACAAGTTACTGGCTGGGCTCAAGGGCATTGAACCCATCGCAGATGATGCCCTGATCGTAGGCTGTGGTGACACAGACGAAGAAGCAGTACGCGACCACGATGTGATGCTCCTGGCACTGATGGAGCGCTGCCGATCAGTTAAGCTTCGCCTTGGCCTGAAGAAGCTGCAGTTCAAGGTGAAAGACGTCCACTTCCATGGCCACATTCTCTCGGCAAAAGGCCTGAAGCCAGACAAGGTCAGAGCGATCCTCGACATGCCAAACCCGTCTGATGCAAAAGGAGTACAGCGTCTCATCGGCTTTGCAAACTATCTTGCAAAGTTCATGCCACACCTATCAGCAGTCTGTGAGCCTCTGCGCCGGTTGCTGGACAAAGACACACCATGGCACTGGCTACCCAAGCACGAGGCCGCAGTGCAGAAGATGAAATCTCTGGCTTCATCCATGCCAGTGTTGCGCTACTACGACGTCATGAAGCCTGTCACAATCCAGAGCGACTCCAGCCAAAGGGGACTTGGATGCTGCCTTATGCAGGAAGGCCAGCCCGTTGCGTTTGCCTCGAGAGCGCTCACCCCCACCGAACAAAACTATGCACAAATTGAGAAAGAGTGCCTCAGCATCGTCTTCTCCTGGCAGCGATTCCATCACTACTTATATGGGTGAGACCTAGTCATCGCTGAAACTGACCACAAACCACTCATTGCCATATTCAGTAAACCTCTCCTCAACGCGCCCAAGAAGCTTCAAAGCATGCTCCTGACTCTGCAAAACTACAGCCTGAAGGTCATTTACAAGCCAGGACCAGAGATGTACATCAGCGACACACTGAGCAGGGCAACAACACAATGTACAGGCAGAGGCACTGTCTATCAGCGGCAGGCCATCTGTTCACTACAGCAGGAACAACAAGATGTTCAACAGATCAATCAGGCAGACTACTTAGACGTCACAGATCACTGCCTAGCCCAGATAAGGCAACACACTGACAAGGACGAACGCCTACAGTCACTGAAGTCCATGGCTCTCGCAGGTTGGCCATACCTGAAAGAGGAGACACCTTTCACAGTGAGAGAATACTGGCCCTTTCGAGATGAGATCAGCGTGCAAAATGGCATCTTGTTCAGAGGTCAGAAGGTCATTATTCCCAAATCACTACGTCCAGAGATGCTTACTCGCATACACTCCAGTCACGTTGGATGTGACGCATGCTACCGCCAGGCTCGTGAAACATTATACTGGCCAAACATGCAGACAGAAATTAAAGACTTTGTCAGCAACTGTACCACATGCAACGAGTACGCTCATGAACAGCAAAAGGAAACCATGATGTCACACGAACTGCCCACAAGGGCCTGGCAAATCGTCAGCATGGATTTATTCAGCCACAGACAAAAGGACTATCTTCTCATCGTTGATCACTACTCTGACTTTTGGGAAATTGAACTGCTCCCTGACTTGTCTGCAGAGACGGTCATAAAGCGCTGCAAGGCGCAGTTTGCAAGGCAAGGTCAGCCTGACAAGATAATCACGGACAATGGCCCACAATTCACTGCGCAGTTCAAGCGTTTCGCCTCAGAATGGGAGTTTGACCACGTGACCTCCTCTCCAAGACACCCAAAAGCAAATGGCAAGGCAGAATCAGCTGTCAAGATTGCAAAAAACCTGTTAAGCAGGGCCTTGCGCGACAGCAACGACTCATGGAAAGCGATCTTACAGTGGAGGAACACACCCACTGAAAACATGGACAGCAGCCCAGCACAACACCTTCTGTCCAGACGTCTGAAGACTACCATCCCCGTAGCTAACAAGCTACTTGAGCCCTGCGTCATGGTTGGCGTCACGGACAAACTGCGTCACAGAAAGCAGCTCGCTAAGTGCTTCTACGACCGGACTGCTCGGGACCTACCAGAGCTGGAGGTGGGTGAAACGATAAGGATGAAACCGCTGCCGGGAGACCTCACAGGACTTTGGAGGCTGGGCACATGCCTGCAGAGAGTTGCACCACGTTCTTACCTGGTGGATGTTGGTGGCTCCCTCTATCGTCGCAATCGGGTGGATCTGCGCGTAGCAGAGCAGACAAACCAGAACACGCCATAGATGAGCTGGATCACAGTCCAGGCCTAAGGGTAAGGGGTGCAGAATTGAGACATGGGCCAACCGAAGGTGAGGCTTCTACCCCACCAAGCTCTCCAGCTCGTGCCCCTAATCCTACCCCTGTCAGAGCCAATACTTACTCACGGGTGGGCCGGCTGTGCAAGCCACCGGACAGGCTTACTCTGTAAGCAAGGGACTGTTAACTTGCCCTCGGTTAATTAAAATATATATTTGTTCCTAAATAATTAAATTGAAATTAAAAAAGGAAGATGACAACTGAAGTAAAAAAGAAATGTAATGCTTTTTCTATTGTTATGACCTGACTGTTAAGAATTTAATGTTATGCCTTTATGTTTGCACTTTCTATTGTAAAGGATGATGTTACGGAGTCTAGTTGGTAATCGACTAGCCGGACTGTTCCCCGGACTCCAGTTGTAGGGATTTGACTAGCCGGACTGTTCCCCGGACTCCAGTTGTAGGGATTTGACTAGCCGGACTGTTCCCCGGACTCCAGTTGTAGGGATTTGACTAGCCGGACTGTTCCCCGGACTCCAGTTGTAGGGATTTGACTAGCCGGACTGTTCCCCGGACTCCAGTTGTAGGGATTTGACTAGCCGGACTGTTCCCCGGACTCCAGTTGTAGGGATTTGACTAGCCGGACTGTTCCCCGGACTCCAGTTGTAGGGATTTGACTAGCCGGACTGTTCCCCGGACTCCAGTTGTAGCCATTCGTACAATGCACAAACAAGGCTATTGAACCTAACATTGGTGTCTGTCGTTATTCCTTTATCTAACATATCATACTGAAACAACATTCTCCCAATCTTCTTCTGGATCATCCAAATGCTCTCTAGCAAACTTCAGACGGGCCTGGACATGTACTGGCTTAAGCAGGGGGACACGTCTGGCACTGCAGGATTCGAGTCCCTGGCGGAGTAGTGTGTTACTGATGGTAGGCTTTGTTACTTTGGTCCCAGCTCTCTGCAGGTCATTCACTAGGTCCCCCGTGTGGTTCTGGGATTTTTGCTCACCGTTCTTGTGATCATTTTGACCCCACGGGGTGAGATCTTGCGTGGAGCCTGTTTGAGGTTGTGGACAGGTGTCTTTTAAATTGATAACAAGTTCAAACAGGTGCCATTAATACAGGTAACGAGTGGAGGACAGAGGAGCCTCTTAAAGAAGAAGTTACAGGTCTGTGAGAGCCAGAAATCTTGCTTGTTTGTAGGTGACCAAATACTTATTTTTCACCATATTTTGCAAATAAATTAATAAAAAAATCCTACAATGTGATTGTCTGGATTTGTTTTTTCTCATTTTGTCTGTCATAGTTGAAGTGTACCTATGATGAACATTACAGGCCTCTCTCATCTTTTTAAGTGGGAGAACTTGCACAATTGGTGGCTGACTAAATTATTTTTTTGCCCCACTGTATATACTGAACACCACACTTACTGAACACCACATTTACTGATCACCACACTTACTGATCACCACACTTACTGATCACCACACTTACTGATCACCACATTTACTGATCACCACACTTACTGATCACCACACTTACTGATCACCACATTTACTGATCACCACACTTACTGATCACCACATTTACTGATCACCACACTTACTGATCACCACACTTACTGAACACCACACTTACTGATCACCACACTTACTGATCACCACACTTACTGATCACCACATTTACTGATCAGCACATTTACTGATCACCACACTTACTGATCACCACATTTACTGAACACCACACTTACTGATCACCACATTTACTGAACACCACACTTACTGATCACCACATTTACTGATCACCACATTTACTGATCACCACACTTACTGATCACCACACTTACTGATCACCACATTTACTGATCACCACATTTACTGATCACCACATTTACTGATCACCACATTTACTGATCAGCACATTTACTGATCACCACACTTACTGATCACCACATTTACTGAACACCACACTTACTGATCACCACATTTACTGAACACCACACTTACTGATCACCACATTTACTGATCACCACATTTACTGATCACCACACTTACTGATCACCACATTTACTGATCACCACATTTACTGAACACCACACTTACTGATCACCACATTTACTGAACACCACACTTACTGATCACCACATTTACTGATCACCACACTTACTGATCACCACATTTACTGATCACCACACTTACTGATCACCACATTTACTGATCACCACACTTACTGATCACCACACTTACTGAACACCACACTTACTGATCACCACATTTACTGAACACCACACTTACTGATCACCACATTTACTGAACACCACACTTACTGATCACCACACTTACTGATCACCACACTTACTGATCACCACATTTACTGAACACCACACTTACTGATCACCACATTTACTGATCACCACACTTACTGATCACCACACTTACTGATCACCACACTTACTGATCACCACATTTACTGAACACCACACTTACTGATCACCACACTTACTGAACACCACATTTACTGATCACCACACTTACTGATCACCACATTTACTGATCACCACATTTACTGATCACCACACTTACTGATCACCACATTTACTGAACACCACACTTACTGATCACCACACTTACTGAACACCACATTTACTGAACACCACACTTACTGATCACCACACTTACTGAACACCACGCATGCTGAACTTACGCTACAACATATTTCACATGAAAGTTTGTTTGATGAACACTATATTTCTGATTGGTTTGTCTGTCTTTTGAGCAATCAATAAGGTCTCACCCCTCCCTCTCACTCTCGATCTCACCCCTCCCTCTCTCTCTGTCTCTTGATCTCACCCCTCTTTCTCTCTCTCTCTCTCTCTGTCTCTTGATCTCACCCCTCTGTCTCTCTCTCTCTCGATCTCACCCCTCCCTCTCTTTTGCTCTCACACCCCTCCCTCTCTCCCTCTTTGTCTCACCTCTCTCTCTCGGTCTCACCCCTCTCTCTCTCTCTCTCTCTCTCTCTCTCGGTCTCACCCCTCTCTCTCTCTCTCTCGGTCTCACCCCTCTCTCTCTCTCTCTCTCTCGGTCTCACCCCTCTCTCTCGGTCTCACCCCTCTCTCTCTCTCGGTCTCACCCCTCTCTCTCTCTCTCTCGGTCTCACCCCCCTCTCTCTCTCTCTCTCTCTCTCGGTCTCACCCCTCTCTCTCGGTCTCACCCCTCTCTCTCTCTCGGTCTCACCCCTCTCTCTCTCTCGGTCTCACCCCTCTCTCTCTCTCTCTCTCTCTCGGTCTCACCCCTCTCTCTCTCTCGGTCTCACCCCCTCTCTCTCTCTCGGTCTCACCCCTCTCTCTCTCTCTCGGTCTCACCCCTCTCTCTCTCTCTCTCTCTCTATCTCACCCCTCTCTCTCGGTCTCACCCCTCTCTCTCTCTCTCGGTCTCACCCCTCTCTCTCTCTCTCTCTCTCTCTCTCTATCTCACCTCTCTCTCTGTCTCACCCCTCTCTCTCTCTCTCTCTCTCTCTCTCTCTCTCTCTCTCTCTCTCTCTCTCTATCTCACCCCTCTCTCTCTCTCTCGGTCTCACCCCTCTCTCTCTCTCTATCTCACCCCTCTCTCTCTCTCTCGGTCTCACCCCTCTCTCTCTCTCTCTCTCTATCTCACCCCTCTCTCTCTCTCTCGGTCTCACCCCCTCTCTCTCTCTCTCGGTCTCACCCCTCTCTCTCTATCTCACCCCTCTCTCTCTCTCTCGGTCTCACCCCTCTCTCTCTCTCTCTCTCGGTCTCACCCCTCTCTCTCTCTCTCTCGGTCTCACCCCTCTCTCTCTTTCTCTCTCGGTCTCACCCCTCTCTCTCTCTCTCTCGGTCTCACCCCTCTCTCTCTCTCGGTCTCACCCCTCTCTCTCTTTCTCTCTCGGTCTCACCTCTCTCTCTCTCTCGGTCTCACCCCTCTCTCTCTCTCGGTCTCACCCCTCTCTCTCTCTCTCGGTCTCACCCCTCTCTCTCTCTCTCGGTCTCACCCCTCTCTCTCTCTCTCTCTCTCGGTCTCACCCTCTCTCTCTCTCTCGGTCTCACCCCTCTCTCTCTCTCTCGGTCTCACCCCTCTCTCTCTCTCTCGGTCTCACCCCTCTCTCTCTCTCTCGGTCTCACCCCTCTCTCTCTCTCTCTCGGTCTCACCCCCTCTCTCTCTCTCTCTCTCTCTCGGTCTCACCTCTCTCTCTCTCTCGGTCTCACCCCCCCTCTCTCTCTCTCTCGGTCTCACCCCCTCTCTCTCTCTCTCTCTCTCGGTCTCACCCCTCTCTCTCTCTCTCGGTCTCACCCCTCTCTCTCTCTCTCGGGCTCACCCTCTCTCTCTCTATCTCTCTCTCGGTCTCACCCCTCTCTCTCTCTCTCTCGGTCTCACCCCTCTCTCTCTCTCTCGGTCTCACCCCCTCTCTCTCTCTCGGTCTCACCCCTCTCTCTCTCTCTCGGTCTCACCCCTCTCTCTCACTCTCGATCTCACCCCTCCCTCTCTCTCTGTCTCTTGATCTCACCCCTCTTTCTCTCTCTCTGTCTCTTGATCTCACCCCTCTGTCTCTCTCTCTCTCGATCTCACCTCTCCCTCTCTTTTGCTCTCACCCCTCCCTCTCTCCCTCTTTGTCTCACCTCTCTCTCTCGGTCTCACCCCCCTCTCTCTCTCTCTCTCGGTCTCACCTCTCTCTCTCTCTCTCGGTCTCACCCCTCTCTCTCTCTCTCGGTCTCACCCCCTCTCTCTCTCTCTCTCTATCTCACCCCTCTCTCTCTCTCTCGGTCTCACCCCTCTCTCTCTCTCTCTGTCTCACCCCTCTCTCTCTATCTCACCCCTCTCTCTCTCTCTCGGTCTCACCCCTCTCTCTCTCTCTCTCGGTCTCACCCCTCTCTCTCTCTCTCGGTCTCACCCCTCTCTCTCTCTTTCTCTCTCGGTCTCACCCCTCTCTCTCTTTCTCTCTCGGTCTCACCCCTCTCTCTCTCTCGGTCTCACCCCTCTCTCTCTTTCTCTCTCGGTCTCACCCCTCTCTCTCTCTCGGTCTCACCCCTCTCTCTCTCTCGGTCTCACCCCTCTCTCTCTCTCTCGGTCTCACCTCTCTCTCTCGGTCTCACCTCTCTCTCTCTCTCGGTCTCACCCCTCTCTCTCTCTCTCGGTCTCACCCCTCTCTCTCTCTCTCTCTCTCGGTCTCACCCCTCTCTCTCTCTCTCGGTCTCACCCCTCTCTCTCTCTCTCGGTCTCACCCTCTCTCTCTCTCTCTCGGTCTCACCCCCCTCTCTCTCTCTCTCTCTCGGTCTCACCCCTCTCTCTCTCTCTCGGTCTCACCCTCTCTCTCTCTCTCTCTCGGTCTCATCTCACCCCCCCTCTCTCTCTCTCTCTCTCGGTCTCACCCCTCTCTCTCTCTCTCGGTCTCACCCCTCTCTCTCTCTCTCGGGCTCACCCCTCTCTCTCTCTATCTCTCTCTCGGTCTCACCCCTCTCTCTCTCTCTCTCTCGGTCTCACCCCTCTCTCTCTCTCTCTCGGTCTCACCCCTCTCTCTCTCTCTCGGTCTCACCCCTCTCTCTCTGTCTCACCCCTCTCTCTCACTCTCGATCTCACCCCTCCCTCTCTCTCTGTCTCTTGATCTCACCCCTCTTTCTCTCTCTCTCTCTCTGTCTCTTGATCTCACCCCTCTGTCTCTCGATCTCACCCCTCCCTCTCTTTTGCTCTCACCCCTCCCTCTCTCCCTCTTTGTCTCACCTCTCTCTCTCGGTCTCACCCCCCTCTCTCTCTCTCTCTCGGTCAAACCCCCCTCTCTCTCTCTCTCTCTCTCGGTCTCACCCCTCTCTCTCTCTCCTCGGTCTCATCTCTCTCGGTCTCACCCCCTCTCTCTCTCTCTCTCGGTCTCACCCCTCTCTCTCTCTCTCGGTCTCACCCCTCTCTCTCTCTCTCGGTCTCACCCCTCTCTCTCTCTCTCTCTCTCGGTCTCACCCCTCTCTCTCTCTCTCTCTCGGTCTCACCCCTCTCTCTCTCTCTCTCTCGGTCTCACCCCTCCCTCTCTTTTGCTCTCACCCCTCCCTCTCTCCCTCTTTGTCTCACCTCTCTCTCTCTCGGTCTCACCCCTCTCTCTCTCTCTCGGTCTCACCCTCTCTCTCTCTCGGTCTCACCCCTCCCTCTCTTTTGCTCTCACCCCTCCCTCTTGCCAGATTAAAGTTATCTTAGCGCACCTTAAATCCAAGAAATGGACTTGATGATGTAAATGAATTGATAAAAATATCTTATATGCTGCACATAATTGTATAACTTCATGTTTTTGTGTCAGATAAACTCTCTGGCTGTTCTGATGTCATTATTGAATATTATAAAGGCTTTAATCTGTCTTATTATATGCCCCTTTATTTATCTCTGGTTCTGACTTTTGGCTGAAGATGTGGAGAAAGGCTATGTTCAATTCTGTCGCTGTACATTTCAAAAGTGATCAAAAGTTATGTAGTTGAAGTTATATATTTAGAGATGGAGTGACCATTTATTGCTTCCAAATCAGATGTTTATTTAATTGAATTTGATGTATTTTATTATTATGTTTGACTTACTGAACAGGCTATAAAGTTGACGTGTTGCCTAGTTCTTGCAGCAATACGTAAT
>NC_088404.1:1333385-1456143 GCF_034236695.1 Oncorhynchus nerka
TAATGTGTCCTCAGACTGTCACGTAGAGTAATGTGTCTTCAGACTGTCACGTAGAGTAATGTGTCTTCAGACTGTCACAATGTGTCTTCAGACTGTCACGTAGTAATGAGTCTTCAGACTGTCACGTAGAGTAATGTGTCTTCTGACTGTCACGTAGAGTAATGTGTCTTCAGACTGTCACGTAGAGTAATGTGTCTGACTGTCACGTAGAGTAATGTGTCTTCTGACTGTCACGTAGAGTAATGTGTCTCTTCTGACTGTCACGTAGAGTAATGTGTCTTCTGACTGTCACGTAGAGTAATGTGTCTTCAGACTGTCACGTAGAGTAGTGTGTCTTCAGACTGTCACGTAGAAATGTCACGTCTTCACGTGACTGACTGTCACGTAGAGTAATGTGTCTTCTGACTGTCACGTAATGAGAGTAATGTGTCTTCAGACTGTCACGTAGAGTAATGTGTCTTCTGACTGTCACGTAGAGTAATGTGTCTTCTGACTGTCACGTAGAGTAATGTGTCTTCAGACTGTCACGTAGAGTAATGTGTCTTCTGACTGTCACGTAGAGTAATGTGTCTTCAGACTGTCACGTAGAGTAATGTGTCTTCTGACTGTCACGTAGAGTAATGTGTCTTCAGACTGTCACGTAGAGTAATGTCTTCAGACTGTCACGTAGAGTAATGTGTCTTCAGACTGTCACGTAGAGTAATGTGTCTTCAGACTGTCACGTAGAGTAATGTGTCCTCAGACTGTCACGTAGAGTAATGCGTCTTCAGACTGTCACGTAGAGTAATGTCTTCAGACTGTCACGTAGAGTAATGTGTCTGACTGTCACGTAGAGTAGTGTGTCTTCAGACTGTCACGTAGAGTAATGCGTCTGACTGTCACGTAGAGTAATGTGTCTTCAGACTGTCACGTAGAGTAATGTCTTCAGACTGTCACGTAGAGTAATGTGTCTTCTGACTGTCACGTAGAGTAGTGTCAGACTGTCACGTAGAGTAATGTGTCTTCAGACTGTCACGTAGAGTAATGTGTCTTCAGACTGTCACGTAGAGTAATGTCTCTGACTGTCACGTAGAGTAATGTGTCTTCAGACTGTCACGTGAGTAATGTCTCTTCAGACTGTCACGTAGAGTAATGTGTCTTCAGACTGTCACGTAGAGTAATGTGTCTTCAGACTGTCACGTAGAGTAATGTGTCTTCAGACTGTCACGTAGAGTAATGTGTCTTCTGACTGTCACGTAGAGTAATGTGTCTGACTGTCACGTAGAGTAATGTGTCTTCAGACTGTCACGTAGAGTAATGTGTCTCTTCTGACTGTCACGTAGAGTAATGTGTCTTCTGACTGTCACGTAGAGTAGTGTGTCTTCAGACTGTCACGACTCTTCAGACTCACGTTCTGACTGTCACGTAGAGTAATGTGTCTTCAGACTGTCACGTAGAGTAATGTGTCTTCAGACTGTCACGTAGAGTAATGTGTCTTCAGACTGTCACGTCTTCAGACTGTCACGTAGAGTAATGTGTCTTCAGACTGTCACGTAGAGTAATGTGTCTTCAGACTGTCACGTAGAGTAATGTGTCTTCTGACTGTCACGTAGAGTAATGTGTCTTCTGACTGTCACGTAGACTTCAGACTGTCACGTAGAGTAATGTGTCTTCAGACTGTCACGTAGAGTAATGTGTCTTCAGACTGTCACGTAGAGTAATGTGTCTTCAGACTGTCACGTAGAGTAATGTGTCTGTGTCACGTAGAGTAATGTGTCTTCAGACTGTCACGTAGAGTAATGTGTCTTCAGACTGTCACGTAGAGTAATGTGTCTTCAGACTGTCACGTAGAGTAATGTCTCTGACTGTCACGTAGAGTAATGTGTCTTCTGACTGTCACGTAGAGTAATGTGTCTCTGTCACGTAGAATGAGTCTTCTGACTGTCACGTAGAGTAATGTGTCTTCAGACTGTCACGAGAGTAATGTGTCTTCTGACTGTCACGTAGAGTAATGTGTCCTCAGACTGTCACGTAGAGTAATGCGTCTTCAGACTGTCACGTAGAGTAATGTGTCTTCAGACTGTCACGTAGAGTAATGTGTCTTCATGTCACGTCTGTCTTCAGACTGTCACGTAGAGTAATGTGTCTTCTGACTGTCACGTAGAGTAATGTGTCCTCAGACTGTCACGTAGAGTAATGCGTCTTCAGACTGTCACGTAGAGTAATGTGTCTTCAGACTGTCACGTAGAGTAATGTGTCTGACTGTCACGTAGAGTAATGTGTCTTCTGACTGTCACGTAGAGTAATGTGTCTTCAGACTGTCACGTAGAGTAATGTCTTCAGACTGTCTTCTTCACTGTCACGTAGAGTAATGTGTCTTCAGACTGTCACGTAGAGACTGTCACGTATAATGTGTCTTCTGACTGTCACGTTAAGACTGTCACGTAGAGTAATGTGTCTTCATGACTGTCACGTAGAGTAATGTGTCTTCAGACTGTCACGTAGAGTAATGTGTCTTCAGACTGTCACGTAGAGTAATGTGTCTTCAGACTGTCACGTAGAGTAATGTGTCTTCTGACTGTCACGTAGAGTAATGTGTCTTCAGACTGTCACGTAGAGTAATGTGTCTTCAGACTGTCACGTAGAGTAATGTGTCTTCAGACTGTCACGTAGAGTAATGTGTCTTCAGACTGTCACGTAGAGTAATGTGTCTTCAGACTGTCACGTAGAGTAATGTGTCTTCTGACTGTCACGTAGAGTAATGTGTCTTCTGACTGTCACGTAGAGTAATGAGTCTTCAGACTGTCACGTAGAGTAATGTGTCTTCAGACTGTCACGTAGAGTAATGTCTTCTGACTGTCACGTAGAGTAATGTCTGACTGTCACGTAGAGTAATGTGTCTTCAGACTGTCACGTAGAGTAATGTGTCTTCAGACTGTCACGTAGAGTAATGTGTCTTCAGACTGTCACGTAGAGTAATGTGTCCTCAGACTGTCACGTAGAGTAATGCGTCTTCAGACTGTCACGTAGAGTAATGTCTTCAGACTGTCTGACTGTCACGTAGAGTAATGTGTCTTCAGACTGTCACGTAGACTGTAATGAGTAATGTCTTCAGACTGTCACGTAGAGTAATGTGTCTTCAGACTGTCACGTAGAGTAATGTGTCTTCTGACTGTCACGTAGAGTAATGTCTTCTGACTGTCACGTAGAGTAATGTGTCTTCAGACTGTCACGTAGAGTAATGTGTCTTCAGACTGTCACGTAGAGTAATGTGTCCTCAGACTGTCACGTAGAGTAGTGTGTCTTCAGACTGTCACGTAGAGTAATGCGTCTGACTGTCACGTAGAGTAATGTGTCTTCTGACTGTCACGTAGAGTAATGCGTCTGACTGTCACGTAGAGTAATGTGTCTTCAGACTGTCACGTAGAGTAATGTGTCTTCTGACTGTCACGTAGAGTAATGTGTCTTCAGACTGTCACGTAGAGTAATGTGTCTAATGAGACTGTCACGTGTCTGTGTCTTCAGACTGTCACGTAGAGTAATGTGTCTTCAGACTGTCACGTAGAGTAATGTGTCTTCAGACTGTCACGTAGAGTAATGTGTCTCAGACTGTCACGTAGAGTAATGTGTCTTCAGACTGTCACGTAGAGTAATGTTCAGACTGTCACGTAGAGTAATGTGTCTTCACGTGACTGTCACTGTCACGTAGAGTAATGAGTCTTCAGACTGTCACGTAGAGTAATGTGTCTTCAGACTGTCACGTAGAGTAATGTGTCTTCAGACTGTCACGTAGAGTAATGTGTCTTCAGACTGTCACGTAGAGTAATGTGTCTTCAGACTGTCACGTAGAGTAATGTGTCTTCAGACTGTCACGTAGAGTAATGTGTCTTCAGACTGTCACGTAGAGTAATGTGTCTTCAGACTGTCACGTAGAGTAATGTCTTCAGACTGTCACGTAGAGTAATGTGTCTCTTCTGACTGTCACGTAGAGTAATGTGTCTTCTGACTGTCACGTAGAGTAATGTGTCTTCAGACTGTCACTGTCACTGTCACGTAGAGTAATGTGTCTTCAGACTGTCACGTAGAGTAATGTGTCTTCAGACTGTCACGTAGAGTAATGTGTCTTCAGACTGTCACGTAGAGTAATGTGTCTTCTCTGACTGTCACTGTAGAGTAATGTGTCTTCTGACTGTCACGTAGAGTAATGAGTCTTCAGACTGTCACGTAGAGTAGTGTGTCTTCAGACTGTCACGTAGAGTAATGAGTCTTCAGACTGTCACGTAGAGTAGTGTGTCTTCAGACTGTCACGTAGAGTAATGCGTCTTCTGACTGTCACGTAGAGTAATGTGTCCTCAGACTGTCACGTGTCTTCAGACTGTCACGTAGAGTAATGTGTCTTCTGACTGTCACGTAGAGTAATGTGTCTTCAGACTGTCACGTAGAGTAATGTGTCTTCAGACTGTCACGTAGAGTAATGTGTCTTCAGACTGTCACGTAGAGTAATGTGTCTTCAGACTGTCACGTATAATGTCTTCAGACTGTCACGTAGACTAATGTCTTCACTGTCACGTAGAGTAATGTGTCTTCAGACTGTCACGTAGAGTAATGTGTCTTCAGACTGTCACGTAGACTAATGTCTTCAGACTGTCACGTAGAGTAATGTGTCTTCAGACTGTCACGTAGAGTAATGTGTCTTCAGACTGTCACGTAGAGTAATGTGTCTTCAGACTGTCACGTAGAGTAATGTGTCTTCAGACTGTCACGTAGAGTAATGTGTCTTCAGACTGTCACGTAGAGTAATGTGTCTTCTGACTGTCACGTAGAGTAATGTCTTCAGACTGTCACGTAGAGTAATGTGTCTTCAGACTGTCACGTAGAGTAATGTGTCTTCAGACTGTAATGTCTTCAGACTGTCAGAGTAATGTGTCTTCAGACTGTCACGTAGAGTAATGTGTCTTCAGACTGTCACGTAGAGTAATGTGTCTTCAGACTGTCACGTAGAGTAATGTGTCTTCAGACTGTCACGTAGAGTAATGTGTCTTCAGACTGTCACGTAGAGTAATGTGTCTTCAGACTGTCACGTAGAGTAATGTGTCTTCAGACTGTCACGTAGAGTAATGTGTCTTCAGACTGTCACGTAGAGTAATAATGTGTCTTCAGACTGTCACGTAGAGTAATGTGTCTTCAGACTGTCACGTAGAGTAATGTGTCTTCAGACTGTCACGTAGAGTAATGTGTCTTCAGACTGTCACGTAGAGTAATGTGTCTTCAGACTGTCACGTAGAGTAATGTGTCTTCAGACTGTCACGTAGAGTAATGTGTCTTCAGACTGTCACGTAGAGTAATGTGTCTTCAGACTGTCACGTAGAGTAATGTGTCTTCAGACTGTCACGTAGAGTAATGTGTCTTCTGACTGTCACGTAGAGTAATGTGTCTGACTGTCACGTAGAGTAATGTGTCTTCAGACTGTCACGTAGAGTAATGTGTCTGACTGTCACGTAGAGTAATGTGTCTTCAGACTGTCACGTAGAGTAATGTGTCTTCAGACTGTCACGTAGAGTAATGTGTCTTCAGACTGTCACGTAGAGTAATGTGTCTTCAGACTGTCACGAGTAATGTGTCTTCAGACTGACTGTCACGTAGAGTAATGTGTCTTCTGACTGTCACGTAGAGTAATGTGTCTTCTGACTGTCACGTAGAGTAATGTGTCTTCAGACTGTCACGTAGAGTAATGTCAGACTGTCACGTAGAGCAATGTGTCTTCAGACTGTCACGTAGAGTAATGTGTCTTCAGACTGTCACGTAGACTGTCACGTAGAGTAATGTGTCTTCTGACTGTCACGTAGAGTAATGTGTCTTCAGACTGTCACGTAGAGTAATGTGTCTTCAGACTGTCACGTAGAGTAATGTGTCTTCAGACTGTCACGTAGAGTAATGTGTCTTCAGACTGTCACGTAGAGTAATGTGTCTTCAGACTGTCACGTAGAGTAATGTCTTCAGACTGTCAATGTGTAATGAGTCTTCAGACTGTCACGTAGAGTAATGTGTCTTCAGACTGTCACGTAGAGTAATGTGTCTTCAGACTGTCACGTAGAGTAATGTGTCTTCAGACTGTCACGTGTAATGTGTCTTCAGACTGTCACGTAGAGTAATGTGTCTTCAGACTGTCACGTAGAGTAATGTGTCTTCAGACTGTCTTAGAGTAATGTGTCTTCAGACTGTCACGTAGAGTAATGTGTCTTCAGACTGTCACGTAGAGTAATGTGTCTTCAGACTGTCACGTAGTAATGTGTCTTCAGACTGTCACGTAGAGTAATGTGTCTTCAGACTGTCACGTCAGTAATGTGTCTTCAGACTGTCACGTAGAGTAATGTGTCTTCTGACTGTCACGAGAGTAATGTGTCTTCAGACTGTCACGTAGAGTAATGTGTCTTCAGACTGTCACGAGAGTAATGTGTCTTCAGACTGTCACGTAGAGTAATGTGTCTTCAGACTGTCACGTCACGTAGAGTAATGTGTCTTCAGACTGTCACGTAGAGTAATGTGTCTTCAGACTGTCACGTAGAGTAATGTGTCTTCTGACTGTCACGTAGAGTAATGTGTCTTCAGACTGTCACGTAGAGTAATGTGTCCTCAGACTGTCACGTAGAGTAATGTGTCTTCAGACTGTCACGTAGAGTAATGTGTCTTCAGACTGTCACGTAGAGTAATGTGTCTTCTGACTGTCACGTAGAGTAATGTGTCTTCAGACTGTCACGTAGAGTAATGTGTCTTCAGACTGTCACGTAGAGTAATGTGTCTTCAGACTGTCACGTAGAGTAATGTGTCTTCAGACTGTCACGTAGAGTAATGTGTCTTCAGACTGTCACGTAGAGTAATGTGTCTTCAGACTGTCACGTAGAGTAATGTGTCTCTTCTGACTGTCACGTAGAGTAATGTGTCTTCAGACTGTCACGTAGAGTAATGTGTCTTCAGACTGTCACGTAGAGTAATGTGTCTTCAGACTGTCACGTAGAGTAATGTGTCTCTTCTGACTGTCACGTAGAGTAATGTGTCTTCAGACTGTCACGTAGAGTAATGTGTCTTCAGACTGTCACGTAGAGTAATGTGTCTTCAGACTGTCACGTAGAGTAATGTGTCTTCTGACTGTCACGTAGAGTAATGTGTCTTCAGACTGTCACGTAGAGTAATGTCTTCTGACTGTCACGTAGAGTAATGTGTCTTCAGACTGTCACGTAGAGTAATGTGTCTTCAGACTGTCACGTAGAGTAATGTGTCTTCAGACTGTCACGTAGAGTAATGTGTAATGTCAGACTGTCACGTAGAGTAATGTGTCTTCAGACTGTCACGTAGAGTAATGTGTCTTCTGACTGTCACGTAGAGTAATGTGTCTTCAGACTGTCACTGTCACGTAGAGTAATGTGTCTTCAGACTGTCACGTAGAGTAATGTGTCTTCAGACTGTCACGTAGACTGTCAGACTGTCACGTAGAGTAATGTGTCTTCAGACTGTCACGTAGAGTAATGTGTCTTCAGACTGTCACGTAGAGTAATGTGTCTTCAGACTGTCACGTAGAGTAATGTGTCTTCAGACTGTCACGTAGAGTAATGTGTCTTCAGACTGTCACGTAGAGTAATGTGTCTTCAGACTGTCACGTAGAGTAATGTGTCTTCAGACTGTCACGTAGAGTAATGTGTCTTCAGACTGTCACGTAGAGTAATGTGTCTTCAGACTGTCACGTAGAGTAATGTGTCTTCAGACTGTCACGTAGAGTAATGCGTCTTCAGACTGTCACGTAGAGTAATGTGTCTTCAGACTGTCACGTAGACTGTCTTCTGACTGTCACGTAGAGTAATGTGTCTTCAGACTGTCACGTAGAGTAATGTGTCTTCAGACTGTCACGTAGAGTAATGTGTCTTCAGACTGTCACGTAGAGTAATGTGTCTTCTGACTGTCACGTAGAGTAATGTGTCTTCAGACTGTCACGTAGAGTAGACTGTCACGTCTTCTGACTGTCACGTAGAGTAATGTGTCTTCAGACTGTCACGTAGAGTAATGTGTCTTCAGACTGTCACGTCTTCAGACTGTCACGTAGAGTAATGTGTCTTCAGACTGTCACGTAGAGTAATGTGTCTTCAGACTGTCACGTAGAGTAATGTGTCTTCAGACTGTCACGTAGAGTAATGTGTCTTCAGACTGTCACGTAGAGTAATGCGTCTTCAGACTGTCACGTAGAGTAATGTGTCTTCAGACTGTCACGTAGAGTAATGTGTCTTCAGACTGTCACGTAGAGTAATGTGTCTTCAGACTGTCACGTAGAGTAATGTGTCTTCTGACTGTCACGTAGAGTAATGTGTCTTCTGACTGTCACGTAGAGTAATGTGTCTTCTGACTGTCACGTAGAGTAATGTGTCCTCAGACTGTCACGTAGAGTAATGTGTCTTCAGACTGTCACGTAGAGTAATGTGTCTTCAGACTGTCACGTAGAGTAATGTGTCTTCAGACTGTCACGTAGAGTAATGTGTCTTCTGTCACTGTCACGTAGAGTAATGTCTTCTGACTGTCACGTAGAGTAATGTGTCTTCAGACTGTCACGTAGAGTAATGCGTCTTCAGACTGTCACGTAGAGTAATGTGTCTTCAGACTGTCACGTAGAGTAATGTGTCTTCAGACTGTCACGTAGAGTAATGTGTCTTCAGACTGTCACGTAGAGTAATGTGTCTTCTGACTGTCACGTACTAATGTGTCTTCAGACTGTCACGTAGAGTAATGTGTCTTCAGACTGTCACGTAGAGTAATGTGTCTTCAGACTGTCACGTAGAGTAATGTGTCTTCTGACTGTCACGTAGAGTAATGTGTCTTCAGACTGTCACGTAGAGTAATGTGTCTCTCAGACTGTCACGTAGAGTAATGTGTCTTCTGACTGTCACGTAGAGTAATGTGTCTTCAGACTGTCACGTAGAGTAATGTGTCTTCAGACTGTCACGTAGAGTAATGTAATGAGTAATGTGTCTTCAGACTGTCACGTAGAGTAATGTGTCTTCAGACTGTCACGTAGAGTAATGTGTCTTCAGACTGTCACGTAGAGTAATGTGTCTTCAGACTGTCACGTAGAGTAATGTGTCTTCAGACTGTCACGTAGAGTAATGTGTCTTCAGACTGTCACGTAGAGTAATGTGTCTTCAGACTGTCACGTAGAGTAATGTGTCTTCAGACTGTCACGTAGAGTAATGTGTCTTCAGACTGTCACGTAGAGTAATGTGTCTTCAGACTGTCACGTAGAGTAATGTGTCTTGTCACGTGACTTCTGACTGTCACGTAGAGTAATGTGTCTTCAGACTGTCACGTAGAGTAATGTGTCTCTGTCACGTGACTTCAGACTGTCACGTAGAGTAATGTGTCTTCAGACTGTCACGTCACGTAGTAATGTGTCTTCAGACTGTCACGTAGAGTAATGTGTCTTCAGACTGTCACGTAGAGTAATGTGTCTTCTGACTGTCACGTAGAGTAATGTGTCTTCAGACTGTCACGTAGAGTAATGTGTCTTCAGACTGTCACGTAGAGTAATGTGTCTTCAGACTGTCACGTAGAGTAATGTGTCTTCAGACTGTCACGTAGAGTAATGTGTCTTCAGACTGTCACGTAGAGTAATGTGTCTTCAGACTGTCACGTAGAGTAATGTGTCTTCAGACTGTCACGTAGAGTAATGTGTCTTCTGACTGTCACGACTGTCACGTCAGAGTAATGTGTCTTCAGACTGTCACGTAGAGTAATGTGTCTTCAGACTGTCACGTAGAGTAATGTGTCTTCAGACTGTCACGTAGAGTAATGTGTCTTCTGACTGTCACGTAGAGTAATGTGTCTTCAGACTGTCACGTAGAGTAATGTGTCTTCAGACTGTCACGTAGAGTAATGTGTCTTCAGACTGTCACGTAGAGTAATGTGTCTTCAGACTGTCACGTAGAGTAATGTGTCTTCAGACTGTCACGTAGAGTAATGTGTCTTCAGACTGTCACGTAGAGTAATGTGTCTTCAGACTGTCACGTAGAGTAATGTGTCTTCAGACTGTCACGTAGAGTAATGTCGTCTTCAGACTGTCACGTAGAGTAATGTGTCTTCAGACTGTCACGTAGAGTAATGTGTCTTCTGACTGTCACGTAGAGTAATGTGTCTTCAGACTGTCACGTAGAGTAATGTGTCTTCAGACTGTCACGTAGAGTAATGTGTCTTCAGACTGTCACGTAGAGTAATGTGTCTTCAGACTGTCACGTAGAGTAATGTGTCTTCAGACTGTCACGTAGAGTAATGTGTCTTCAGACTGTCTAATGTGTCTGACTGTCACGTAGAGTAATGTGTCTTCTGACTGTCACGTAGAGTAATGTGTCTTCAGACTGTCACGTAGAGTAATGTGTCTTCAGACTGTCACGTAGAGTAATGTGTCTTGTCAGACTGTCACTGTCAGAGTAATGTGTCTTCAGACTGTCACGTAGAGTAATGTGTCTTCAGACTGTCACGTAGAGTAATGTGTCTTCAGACTGTCACGTAGAGTAATGTCTTCAGACTGTCACGTAGAGTAATGTGTCTTCAGACTGTCACGTAATGAGACTAATGTGTCTGTCTTCAGACTGTCACGTAGAGTAATGTGTCTTCAGACTGTCACGTAGAGTAATGTGTCTTCAGACTGTCACGTAGAGTAATGTGTCTTCAGACTGTCACGTAGAGTAATGTGTCTTCAGACTGTCACGTAGAGTAATGTGTCCTCAATGTGTCTTCAGACTGTCACGTAGAGTAATGTGTCTTCAGACTGTCACGTAGAGTAATGTCTTCAGACTGTCACGTAGAGTAATGTGTCTTCAGACTGTCACGTAGAGTAATGTGTCTTCAGACTGACTGTCACGTAGAGTAATGTGTCTTCAGACTGTCACGTAGAGTAATGTGTCTTCAGACTGTCACGTAGAGTAATGTGTCTTCAGACTGTCACGTAGAGTAATGTGTCTTCAGACTGTCACGTAGAGTAATGTGTCTCTGACTGTCACGTGACTTCTGACTGTCACGTAGAGTAATGTGTCTTCTGACTGTCACGTAGAGTAATGAGTCTTCAGACTGTCACGTAGAGTAATGTGTCTTCAGACTGTCACGTAGAGTAATGTGTCTGACTGTCACGTAGAGTAATGTGTCTTAATGTGTCTGACTGTCACGTAGAGTAATGTGTCTTCAGACTGTCACGTAGAGTAATGTGTCTTCAGACTGTCACGTAGAGTAATGTGTCTTCAGACTGTCACGTAGAGTAATGTGTCTTCAGACTGTCACGACTTCAGACTGTCACGTAGAGTAATGTGTCTGACTGTCACGTAGAGTAATGAGTCTTCAGACTGTCACGTAGAGTAATGTGTCTTCAGACTGTCACGTAGAGTAATGTGTCTTCAGACTGTCACGTAGAGTAATGTGTCTTCAGACTGTCACGTAGAGTAATGTGTCTTCAGACTGTCACGTAGAGTAATGTGTCTTCAGACTGTCACGTAGAGTAATGTGTCTTCAGACTGTCACGTAGAGTAATGTGTCTTCAGACTGTCACGTCAGAGTAATGTGTCTTCAGACTGTCACGTAGAGTAATGTGTCTTCAGACTGTCACGTAGAGTAATGTGTCTTCAGACTGTCACGTAGAGTAATGTGTCTTCAGACTGTCACGTAGAGTAATGTGTCTTCTGACTGTCACGTAGAGTAATGTGTCTCAGACTGTCACGTAGAGTAATGTGTCTTCAGACTGTCACGTAGAGTAATGTGTCTCTTCTGACTGTCACGTAGAGTAATGTGTCTTCAGACTGTCACGTAGAGTAATGTGTCTTCAGACTGTCACGTAGAGTAATGTGTCTTCAGACTGTCACGTAGAGTAATGTGTCCTCAGACTGTCACGTAGAGTAATGCGTCTTCAGACTGTCACGTAGAGTAATGTCTTCAGACTGTCACGTAGAGTAATGTGTCCTCAGACTGTCACGTAGAGTAGTGTGTCTTCAGACTGTCACGTAATGTGTCTTCTGACTGTCACGTAGAGTAATGTGTCTTCAGACTGTCACGTAGAGTAATGTGTCTTCAGACTGTCACGTAGAGTAATGTGTCTTCTGACTGTCACGTAGAGTAATGTGTCTTCTGACTGTCACGTAGAGTAATGAGTCTTCAGACTGTCACGTAGAGTAGTGTGTCTTCAGACTGTCACGTAGAGTAATGCAGTCTTCAGTCTTCAGACTGTCACGTAGAGTAATGTGTCTTCTGACTGTCACGTGTAATGTCTTCAGACTGTCACGTAGAGTAATGTGTCTTCAGACTGTCACGTAGAGTAATGTGTCTTCAGACTGTCACGTAGAGTAATGTGTCTTCAGACTGTCACGTAATGTGTCCTCAGACTAATGAGTAATGTCTTCAGACTGTCACGTAGAGTAATGTGTCTTCAGACTGTCACGTAGAGTAATGTCTTCTGACTGTGTCTTCAGACTGTCACGTAGAGTAATGTGTCTTCAGACTGTCACGTAGAGTAATGTGTCTTCAGACTGTCACGTAGAGTAATGTGTCTTCAGACTGTCACGTAGAGTAATGTGTCTTCTTCTGACTGTCACGTAGAGTAATGTGTCTTCAGACTGTCACGTAGAGTAATGTGTCTCAGACTGTCACGTAGAGTAATGTGTCTTCAGACTGTCACGTAGAGTAATGTGTCTTCAGACTGTCACGTAGAGTAATGTGTCCTCAGACTGTCACGTGTAATGTGTCTTCAGACTGTCACGTAGAGTAATGTGTCTTCAGACTGTCACGTAGAGTAATGTGTCTTCAGACTGTCACGTAGAGTAATGTGTCTTCAGACTGTCACGTAGAGTAATGTGTCTTCAGACTGTCACGTAGAGTAATGTGTCTTCAGACTGTCACGTAGAGTAATGTGTCTTCAGACTGTCACGTAGAGTAATGTGTCTTCAGACTGTCACGTAGAGTAATGTGTCTTCTGACTGTCACGTAGAGTAATGTGTCTTCAGACTGTCACGTCTTCAGACTGTCACGTAGAGTAATGTGTCTTCAGACTGTCACGTAGAGTAATGTGTCTTCAGACTGTCACGTAGAGTAATGTGTCTGACTGTCACGTGACTGTCACGTAGAGTAATGTGTCTTCAGACTGTCACGTAGAGTAATGTGTCTTCAGACTGTCACGTAGAGTAATGTGTCTTCAGACTGTCACGTAGAGTAATGTGTCTTCTGACTGTCACGTAGAGTAATGTGTCTTCAGACTGTCACGTAGAGTAATGTGTCTTCAGACTGTCACGTAGAGTAATGTGTCTTCAGACTGTCACGTAGAGTAATGTGTGTCTTCAGACTGTCACGTAGAGTAATGTGTCTTCAGACTGTCACGTAGAGTAATGTGTCTTCAGACTGTCACGTAGAGTAATGTGTCTTCTGAGACTGTCACGTCAGAGTAATGTGTCTTCAGACTGTCACGTAGAGTAATGTGTCTTCAGACTGTCACGTAGAGTAATGTGTCTTCAGACTGTCACGTAGAGTAATGTGTCTTCAGACTGTCACGTAGAGTAATGTGTCTTCAGACTGTCACGTAGAGTAATGTGTCTGACTGTCACGTAGAGTAATGTGTCTTCTGACTGTCACGTAGAGTAATGTGTCTTCTGACTGTCACGTAGAGTAATGTGTCTTCAGACTGTCACGTAGAGTAATGTGTCTTCAGACTGTCACGTAGAGTAATGCGTCTGACTGTCACGTAGAGTAATGTGTCTTCTGACTGTCACGTAGAGTAATGTGTCTGACTGTCACGTAGAGTAATGTGTCTTCAGACTGTCACGTAGAGTAATGTGTCTTCTGACTGTCACGTAGAGTAATGTCTTCAGACTGTCACGTAGAGTAGTGACTGTCTTCAGACTGTCACGTAGAGTAATGTCACTGTCACGTAGAGTAATGTGTCTTCAGACTGTCACGTAGAGTAATGTGTCTTCAGACTGTCACGTAGAGTAATGTGTCTTCAGACTGTCACGTAGAGTAATGTGTCTTCAGACTGTCACGTAGAGTAATGTGTCTTCAGACTGTCACGTAGAGTAATGAGTCTTCAGACTGTCACGTAGAGTAATGTGTCTTCAGACTGTCACGTAGAGTAATGTGTCTTCAGACTGTCACGTAGAGTAATGTGTCTTCTGACTGTCACGTAGAGTAATGTGTCTCTTCTGACTGTCACGTAGAGTAATGTGTCTTCAGACTGTCACGTAGAGTAATGCGTCTTCAGACTGTCACGTAGAGTAATGTGTCTTCAGACTGTCACGTAGAGTAATGTGTCTTCAGACTGTCACGTAGAGTAATGTGTCTTCAGACTGTCACGTAGTAATGTGTCTTCAGACTGTCACGTAGAGTAATGTGTCTTCAGACTGTCACGTAGAGTAATGTGTCTTCAGACTGTCACGTAGAGTAATGTGTCTTCAGACTGTCACGTAGAGTAATGTGTCTTCAGACTGTCACGTAGAGTAATGTGTCTTCTGACTGTCACGTAGAGTAATGACTGTCACGTGTCTTCAGACTGTCACGTGTCTTCAGACTGTCACGTAGAGTAATGTGTCTTCAGACTGTCACGTAGAGTAATGTGTCTTCTGACTGTCTGTCACGTCACGAGTAATGTGTCTTCTGACTGTCACGTAGAGTAATGTGTCTTCAGACTGTCACGTAGAGTAATGTGTCTTCAGACTGTCACGTAGAGTAATGTGTCTTCAGACTGTCACGTAGAGTAATGTGTCTTCAGACTGTCACGTAGAGTAATGTGTCTTCAGACTGTCACGTAGAGTAATGTGTCTTCAGACTGTCACGTAGAGTAATGTGTCTTCAGACTGTCACGTAGAGTAATGTGTCCTCAGACTGTCACGTAGAGTAATGCGTCTTCAGACTGTCACGTAGAGTAATGTCTTCTTCAGACTGTCACGTAGTCAGTAGTATGTGTCTTCAGACTGTCACGTAGAGTAATGTGTCTTCAGACTGTCACGTAGAGTAATGTGTCTTCAGACTGTCACGTAGAGTAATGTGTCTTCAGACTGTCACGTAGACTGTCACGTATGTGTCTTCTGACTGTCACGTAGAGTAATGTGTCTTCTGACTGTCACGTAGAGTAATGTGTCTTCAGACTGTCACGTAGAGTAATGTCTCTCTGACTGTCACGTAGAGTAATGTGTCTTCTGACTGTCACGTAGAGTAATGAGTCTTCAGACTGTCACGTAGAGTAGTGTGTCTTCAGACTGTCACGTAGAGTAATGCGTCTTCAGACTGTCACGTAGAGTAATGTGTCCTCAGACTGTCACGTAGAGTAATGTGTCTTCTGAGACTGTCACGTAGAGTAATGTGTCTTCAGACTGTCACGTAGAGTAATGTGTCTTCAGACTGTCACGTAGAGTAATGTGTCTTCAGACTGTCACGTAGAGTAATGTCTTCAGACTGTCACGTAGAGTAATGTGTCCTCAGACTGTCACGTAGAGTAGTGTGTCTTCAGACTGTCACGTAGAGTAATGTGTCTTCTGACTGTCACGTAGAGTAATGTGTCTCAGACTGTCACGTAGAGTAATGTGTCTTCAGACTGTCACGTAGAGTAATGTGTCTTCTGACTGTCACGTAGAGTAATGTGTCTTCTGACTGTCACGTAGAGTAATGTGTCTTCAGACTGTCACGTAGAGTAATGTGTCTTCAGACTGTCACGTAGAGTAATGCGTCTTCAGACTGTCACGTAGAGTAATGTCTTCAGACTGTCACGTAGAGTAATGTGTCTTCAGACTGTCACGTAGAGTAATGTGTCTTCTGACTGTCACGTAGAGTAATGTGTCTTCAGACTGTCACGTAGAGTAATGTGTCTTCAGACTGTCACGTAGAGTAATGTGTCTTCAGACTGTCACGTAGAGTAGTGTGTCTTCAGACTGTCACGTAGAGTAATGCGTCTTCTGACTGTCACGTAGAGTAATGTGTCTTCACTGACTGTCACGTCACGAGTAATGTGTCTTCAGACTGTCACGTAGAGTAATGTGTCTTCTGACTGTCACGTAGAGTAATGTGTCTTCAGACTGTCACGTCTCTTCAGACTGTCACGTAGAGTAATGTGTCTTCAGACTGTCACGTAGAGTAATGTGTCTTCAGACTGTCACGTAGAGTAATGTGTCTTCAGACTGTCACGTAGAGTAATGTGTCTTCAGACTGTCACGTAGAGTAATGTGTCTTCAGACTGTCACGTAGAGTAATGTGTCTTCAGACTGTCACGTAGAGTAATGTGTCTTCAGACTGTCACGTAGAGTAATGTGTCTTCAGACTGTCACGTAGAGTAATGTGTCTTCTGACTGTCACGTAGAGTAATGTGTCTTCAGACTGTCACGTAGAGTAATGTGTCTTCAGACTGTCACGACTAATGTGTCTTCTGACTGTCACGTAGAGTAATGTGTCTTCTGACTGTCACGTAGAGTAATGTGTCTTCAGACTGTCACGTAGAGTAATGAGTCTTCAGACTGTCACGTAGAGTAATGTGTCTTCAGACTGTCACGTAGAGTAATGTCTCTTCAGACTGTCACGTAGAGTAATGTGTCTTCAGACTGTCACGTAGAGTAATGTGTCTTCTGACTGTCACGTAGAGTAATGTGTCTTCTGACTGTCACGTAGAGTAATGTGTCTTCAGACTGTCACGTAGAGTAATGTGTCTGTCACTGTCACGTAGAGTAATGTGTCTTCAGACTGTCACGTAGAGTAATGTGTCTTCAGACTGTCACGTAGAGTAATGTGTCTTCAGACTGTCACGTAGAGTAATGTGTCTTCAGACTGTCACGTAGAGTAATGTGTCTTCTGACTGTCACGTAGAGTAATGTGTCTCAGACTGTCACGTAGAGTAATGTGTCTTCAGACTGTCACGTAGAGTAATGTGTCTTCAGACTGTCACGTAGAGTAATGTGTCTTCAGACTGTCACGTAGAGTAATGTGTCTCCTCAGACTGACTGTCTTCACTGTCACGTAGAGTAATGTGTCTTCAGACTGTCACGTAGAGTAATGTGTCTTCAGACTGTCACGTAGAGTAATGTGTCTTCAGACTGTCACGTAGACTCTGACTGTCACGTAGAGTAATGTGTCTTCTGACTGTCACGTAGAGTAATGTGTCTTCAGACTGTCACGTAGAGTAATGTGTCTTCAGACTGTCACGTAGAGTAATGTGTCTTCAGACTGTCACGTAGAGTAATGTGTCTTCAGACTGTCACGTAGAGTAATGTGTCTTCAGACTGTCACGTAGAGTAATGTGTCTTCAGACTGTCACGTAGAGTAATGTGTCTTCAGACTGTCACGTAGTAGTAATGTGTCTTCAGACTGTCACGTAGAGTAATGTGTCTTCAGACTGTCACGTAGAGTAATGTGTCTTCAGACTGTCACGTAGAGTAATGTGTCTTCAGACTGTCACGTAGATAATGTGTCTTCAGACTGTCACGTAGAGTAATGTGTCTTCAGACTGTCACGTAGAGTAATGTGTCTTCAGACTGTCACGTAGACTGTCACGTAATGTGTCTTCTGACTGTCACGTAGAGTAATGTGTCTTCTGACTGTCACGTAGAGTAATGTGTCTTCAGACTGTCACGTAGAGTAATGTGTCTTCAGACTGTCACGTAGAGTAATGTGTCTTCAGACTGTCACGTAGAGTAATGTGTCTTCAGACTGTCACGTAGAGTAATGTGTCTTCAGACTGTCACGTAGAGTAATGTGTCTTCAGACTGTCACGTAGAGTAATGTGTCTTCAGACTGTCACGTAGAGTGTGTCTTCTGACTGTCACGTAGAGTAATGTGTAATCTGACTGACTGTCACGTAGAGTAATGTCTCTTCAGACTGTCACGTAGAGTAATGTGTCTCAGACTGTCACGTAGAGTAATGTGTCTTCAGACTGTCACGTAGAGTAATGTGTCTTCAGACTGTCACGTCTGTCACGTAGAGTAATGTGTCTTCAGACTGTCACGTAGAGTAATGTGTCTTCAGACTGTCACGTAGAGTAATGTGTCTTCAGACTGTCACGTAGAGTAATGTGTCTTCAGACTGTCACGTAGAGTAATGTGTCTTCAGACTGTCACGTAGAGTAATGCGTCTGACTGTCACGTAGAGTAATGTGTCTTCTGACTGTCACGTAGAGTAATGTGTCTTCTGACTGTCACGTAGAGTAATGTGTCTTCTGACTGTCACGTAGAGTAATGTGTCTTCAGACTGTCACGTAGAGTAATGTGTCTTCAGACTGTCACGTAGAGTAATGTGTCTTCAGACTGTCACGTAGAGTAATGTGTCTTCAGACTGTCACGTGACTGACTGTCACGTAGAGTAATGTGTCTTCAGACTGTCACGTAGAGTAATGTGTCTTCAGACTGTCACGTAGAGTAATGTGTCCTCAGACTGTCACGTAGAGTAATGTGTCTTCAGACTGTCACGTAGAGTAATGTCTTCAGACTGTCACGTAGAGTAATGTCTTCAGACTGTCACGTAGAGTAATGTGTCTCTTCTGACTGTCACGTCTTCAGACTGTCACGTAGAGTAATGTGTCTTCAGACTGTCACGTAGAGTAATGTGTCTCTTCTGACTGTCACGTAGAGTAATGTGTCTTCTGACTGTCACGTAGAGTAATGTGTCTTCAGACTGTCACGTAGAGTAATGTGTCTTCAGACTGTCACGTAGAGTAATGTGTCTTCTGACTGTCACGTAGAGTAATGTGTCTTCAGACTGTCACGTCTTCAGACTGTCACGTAGAGTAATGTGTCTTCAGACTGTCACGTAGAGTAATGCGTCTTCAGACTGTCACGTAGAGTAATGTGTCTTCAGACTGTCACGTAGAGTAATGTGTCTTCAGACTGTCACGTAGAGTAATGTGTCTTCAGACTGTCACGTAGAGTAATGTGTCTTCAGACTGTCACGTAGAGTAATGTGTCTTCAGACTGTCACGTAGAGTAATGCGTCTGACTGTCACGTAGAGTAATGTGTCTTCTGACTGTCACGTAGAGTAATGTGTCTTCTGACTGTCACGTAGAGTAATGTGTCTTCAGACTGTCACGTAGAGTAATGTGTCTTCAGACTGTCACGTAGAGTAATGTGTCTTCAGACTGTCACGTAGAGTAATGTGTCTTCAGACTGTCACGTAGAGTAATGTGTCTTCAGACTGTCACGTAGAGTAATGTGTCTTCAGACTGTCACGTAGAGTAATGTGTCTTCAGACTGTCACGTAGAGTAATGTGTCTTCAGACTGTCACGTAGAGTAATGTGTCTTCAGACTGTCACGTAGAGTAATGTGTCTTCAGACTGTCACGTAGAGTAATGTGTCTTCAGACTGTCACGTAGAGTAATGTGTCTTCAGACTGTCACGTAGAGTAATGTGTCTTCTGACTGTCACGTAGAGTAATGTGTCCTCAGACTGTCACGTAGAGTAATGTGTCTTCAGACTGTCACGTCTTCAGACTGTCACGTCAGTAATGTGTCTTCAGACTGTCACGTAGAGTAATGTGTCTTCAGACTGTCACGTAGAGTAATGTGTCTTCAGACTGTCACGTAGAGTAATGTGTCTCTTCTGACTGTCACGTAGAGTAATGTGTCTTCTGACTGTCACGTAGAGTAGTGTGTCTTCAGACTGTCACGTAGAGTAATGTCTTCAGACTGTCACGTAGAGTAATGTGTCTTCAGACTGTCAGACTGTCACGTAGAGTAATGTGTCTTCAGACTGTCACGTAGAGTAATGTGTCTTCAGACTGTCACGTAGAGTAATGTGTCTGACTGTCACGTAGAGTAATGTGTCTTCAGACTGTCACGTAGAGTAATGTGTCTGTCACGTAGAGTAATGTGTCTGACTGTCACGTAGAGTAATGTGTCTTCAGACTGTCACGTAGAGTAATGTGTCTTCAGACTGTCACGTAGAGTAATGTGTCTTCAGACTGTCACGTAGAGTAATGTGTCTTCAGACTGTCACGTAGAGTAATGTGTCTTCAGACTGTCACGTAGAGTAATGTGTCTTCAGACTGTCACGAGAGTAATGTGTCTTCAGACTGTCACGTAGAGTAATGTGTCTTCAGACTGTCACGTAGAGTAATGTGTCTTCAGACTGTCACGTAGAGTAATGTGTCTTCAGACTGTCACGTAGAGTAATGTAATGACTGTCACGTAGAGTAATGTGTCTGACTGTCACGTAGAGTAATGTGTCTTCAGACTGTCACGTAGAGTAATGTGTCTTCAGACTGTCACGTAGAGTAATGTGTCTTCAGACTGTCACGTAGAGTAATGTGTCTGACTGTCACGTGTAATGTGTCTTCAGACTGTCACGTAGAGTAATGTGTCTTCAGACTGTCACGTAGAGTAATGTGTCTTCAGACTGTCACGTAGAGTAATGTGTCTTCAGACTGTCACGTAGAGTAATGTGTCTTCAGACTGTCACGTAGAGTAATGAGTCTTCAGACTGTCACGTAGAGTAATGTGTCTGACTGTCACGTAGAGTAATGTGTCTTCAGACTGTCACGTAGAGTAATGTGTCTTCAGACTGTCACGTAGAGTAATATGTCCTCAGACTGTCATGTAGAGTAATGCGTCTTCAGACTGTCACGTAGAGTAATGTGTCTTCAGACTGTCACGTAGAGTAATGTGTCTTCTGACTGTCACGTAGAGTAATGTGTCTTCTGACTGTCACGTAGAGTAATGTGTCTTCAGACTGTCACGTAGAGTAATGTGTCTTCAGACTGTCACGTAGAGTAATGTGTCTTCTGACTGTCACGTAGAGTAATGTGTCTTCAGACTGTCACGTAGAGTAATGTGTCTTCAGACTGTCACGTAGAGTAATGTGTCTTCAGACTGTCACGTAGAGTAATGTGTCTCAGACTGTCACGTAGAGTAATGTGTCTTCAGACTGTCACGTAGAGTAATGTGTCTCTGTCACGTAGAGTAATGTCTTCAGACTGTCACGTAGAGTAATGTGTCTTCTTCAGACTGTCACGTAGAGTAATGTGTCTGACTGTCACGTAGAGTAATGTGTCTTCAGACTGTCACGTAGAGTAATGTGTCTTCAGACTGTCACGTAGAGTAATGTGTCTTCAGACTGTCACGTAGAGTAATGTGTCTTCAGACTGTCACGTAGAGTAATGTGTCTTCAGACTGTCACGTAGAGTAATGTGTCTTCTGACTGTCACGTAGAGTAATGTGTCTTCAGACTGTCACGTAGAGTAATGTGTCTTCTGACTGTCACGTAGAGTAATGTGTCTTCAGACTGTCACGTAGAGTAATGCGTCTTCAGACTGTCACGTAGAGTAATGTGTCCTCAGACTGTCACGTAGAGTAATGTGTCTTCAGACTGTCACGTAGAGTAATGTGTCTTCAGACTGTCACGTAGAGTAATGTGTCTTCAGACTGTCACGTAGAGTAATGTGTCTTCAGACTGTCACGTAGAGTAATGTGTCTTCAGACTGTCACGTAGAGTAATGTCTCTTCAGACTGTCACGTGAGTAATGTGTCTTCAGACTGTCACGTAGAGTAATGTGTCTTCAGACTGTCACGTAGAGTAATGTGTCTTCAGACTGTCACGTAGAGTAATGTGTCTTCTGACTGTCACGTAGAGTAATGTGTCTTCTGACTGTCACGTAGAGTAATGTGTCCTCAGACTGTCACGTAGAGTAATGCGTCTTCAGACTGTCACGTAGAGTAATGTCTTCTGACTGTCACGTCTGTCACGTAGAGTAATGTGTCTTCAGACTGTCACGTAGAGTAATGTGTGTCTTCAGACTGTCACGTAGAGTAATGTGTCTTCAGACTGTCACGTAGAGTAATGTGTCTTCAGACTGTCACGTAGAGTAATGTGTCTTCAGACTGTCACGTAGAGTAATGTGTCTTCAGACTGTCACGTAGAGTAATGTGTCTTCAGACTGTCACGTAGAGTAATGTGTCTTCAGACTGTCACGACTGTCACGTAGAGTAATGTGTCTTCAGACTGTCACGTAGAGTAATGTGTCTGACTGTCACGTAGAGTAATGTGTCTTCAGACTGTCACGTAGAGTAATGTCGTCTTCAGACTGTCACGTAGAGTAATGTGTCTTCTGACTGTCACGTAGAGTAATGTGTCTTCAGACTGTCACGTAGAGTAATGTCTTCAGACTGTCACGTGTAATGTCTTCAGACTGTCACGTAGAGTAATGTGTCTTCTGACTGTCACGTAGAGTAATGTGTCTTCTGACTGTCACGTAGAGTAATGTGTCTTCTGACTGTCACGTAGAGTAATGTGTCTTCAGACTGTCACGTAGAGTAATGTGTCTTCAGACTGTCACGTAGAGTAATGTGTCTTCTGACTGTCACGTAGAGTAATGTGTCTTCTGACTGTCACGTAGAGTAATGACTGTCACGTAGAGTAATGTGTCTTCTGACTGTCACGTAGAGTAATGTGTCTTCAGACTGTCACGTAGAGTAATGTGTCTTCAGACTGTCACTGTAGAGTAATGTCGTCTTCAGACTGTCACGTAGAGTAATGTCTTCAGTGTCCTCTTCAGACTGTCACGTAGAGTAATGCGTCTTCTGACTGTCACGTAGAGTAATGTGTCCTCAGACTGTCACGTAGAGTAATGCGTCTTCAGACTGTCACGTAGAGTAATGTGTCTTCAGACTGTCACGTAGAGTAATGTGTCTTCAGACTGTCACGTAGAGTAGTGTGTCTTCAGACTGTCACGTAGAGTAATGCGTCTGACTGTCACGTAGAGTAATGTGTCTTCTGACTGTCACGTAGAGTAATGTGTCTTCTGACTGTCACGTAGAGTAATGTGTCTTCAGACTGTCACGTTCTTCTGACTGTCACGTAGAGTAATGTGTCTTCTGACTGTCACGTAGAGTAATGTGTCTTCAGACTGTCACGTAGAGTAATGTGTCTTCAGACTGTCACGTAGAGTAATGTGTCTTCAGACTGTCACGTAGAGTAATGTGTCTTCAGACTGTCACGTAGAGTAATGTGTCTGACTGTCACGTAGAGTAATGTGTCTTCAGACTGTCACGTGAGTAATGTGTCTTCAGACTGTCACGTAGAGTAATGTGTCTTCAGACTGTCACGTAGAGTAATGTGTCTTCAGACTGTCACGTAGAGTAATGTGTCTTCAGACTGTCACGTAGAGTAATGTGTCTTCAGACTGTCACGTAGAGTAATGTGTCTTCAGACTGTCACGTACTGACTGTCACGTAGAGTAATGTGTCTTCTGACTGTCACGTAGAGTAATGTGTCTTCAGACTGTCACGTAGAGTAATGTGTCTTCAGACTGTCACGTAGAGTAATGTGTCTTCTGACTGTCACGTAGAGTAATGTGTCTTCAGACTGTCACGTAGAGTAATGTGTCTTCAGACTGTCACGTAGAGTAATGTGTCTTCAGACTGTCACGTAGAGTAATGTGTCTTCTGACTGTCACGTAGAGTAATGTGTCCTCAGACTGTCACGTAGAGTAATGCGTCTTCAGACTGTCACGTAGAGTAATGTCTTCAGACTGTCACGTAGAGTAATGTGTCTCTTCTGACTGTCACGTAGAGTAATGTGTCTTCTGACTGTCACGTAGAGTAATGTGTCTTCAGACTGTCACGTAGAGTAATGTGTCTTCAGACTGTCACGTAGAGTAATGTGTCTTCAGACTGTCACGTAGAGTAATGTAGACTGTCACTGTCTTCAGACTGTCACGTAGAGTAATGTGTCTTCAGACTGTCACGTAGAGTAATGAGTCTTCAGACTGTCACGTAGAGTCTTCAGACTGTCACGTAGAGTAATGTCTTCAGACTGTCACGTAGAGTAATGTGTCTTCAGACTGTCACGTAGAGTAATGTGTCCTCAGACTGTCACGTAGAGACTGTCAAGAGTGTGTCTTCAGACTGTCACGTAGAGTAATGTGTCTTCAGACTGTCACGTAGAGTAATGTGTCTTCAGACTGTCACGTAGAGTAATGTGTCTTCACTGACTGTCACGTAGAGTAATGTGTCTTCAGACTGTCACTGTCACGTAGAGTAATGTGTCTTCAGACTGTCACGTAGAGTAATGTGTCTTCAGACTGTCACGTAGAGTAATGTGTCTTCAGACTGTCACGTAGAGTAATGTGTCTTCAGACTGTCACGTAGAGTAATGTGTCTTCAGACTGTCACGTAGAGTAATGTGTCTTCAGACTGTCACGTAGAGTAATGTGTCTTCAGACTGTCACGTAGAGTAATGTGTCACTGTCACGAGAGTAATGTGTCTTCAGACTGTCACGTAGAGTAATGTGTCTTCTGACTGTCACGTAGAGTAATGTGTCTTCAGACTGTCACGTAGAGTAATGTGTCTTCAGACTGTCACGTAGAGTAATGTGTCTTCAGACTGTCACGTAGACTGTCACTGTCACGTAGAGTAATGTGTCTTCTGACTGTCACGTCAGAGTAATGTGTCTTCAGACTGTCACGTAGAGTAATGTGTCTTCTGACTGTCACGTAGAGTAATGTGTCTTCAGACTGTCACGTAGAGTAATGTGTCTTCAGACTGTCACGTAGAGTAATGTCTTCAGACTGTCACGTAGAGTAATGTGTCTTCTGACTGTCACGTAGAGTAATGTGTCTTCAGACTGTCACGTAGAGTAATGCGTCTTCAGACTGTCACGTAGAGTAATGTGTCTTCAGACTGTCACGTAGAGTAATGTGTCTTCAGACTGTCACGTAGAGTAATGTGTCTTCAGACTGTCACGTATGTGTCTTCAGACTGTCACGTAGAGTAATGTGTCTTCTGACTGTCACGAGAGTAATGTGTCTTCAGACTGTCACGTAGAGTAATGTGTCTTCAGACTGTCACGTAGAGTAATGTGTCTTCAGACTGTCACGTAGAGTAATGTGTCTTCTGACTGTCACGAGAGTAATGTGTCTCTTCAGACTGTCACGTAGAGTAATGTGTCTTCAGACTGTCACGTAGAGTAATGTGTCTTCAGACTGTCACGTAGAGTAATGTGTCCTCAGACTGTCACGTAGAGTAATGTGTCTTCAGACTGTCACGTAGAGTAATGTGTCTTCAGACTGTCACGTAGAGTAATGTGTCTTCAGACTGTCACGTAGAGTAATGTGTCTGTCACGTCTGTCTGTCACGTAGAGTAATGTGTCTTCAGACTGTCACGTAGAGTAATGTGTCTTCAGACTGTCACGTAGAGTAATGTGTCTTCTGACTGTCACGTAGAGTAATGTGTCTTCTGACTGTCACGTAGAGTAATGTGTCTTCTGACTGTCACGTAGAGTAATGTGTCTTCTGACTGTCACGTAGAGTAATGTGTCTTCAGACTGTCACGTAGAGTAATGTGTCTTCTGACTGTCACGTAGAGTAATGACTGTCTTCAGACTGTCACGTAGAGTAATGTGTCTTCAGACTGTCACGTAGAGTAATGTGTCTTCAGACTGTCACGTAGAGTAATGTGTCTTCAGACTGTCACGTAGACTTCAGACTGTCACGTAGAGTAATGTGTCTTCTGACTGTCACGTAGAGTAATGTGTCTTCTGACTGTCACGTAGAGTAATGTGTCTTCAGACTGTCACGTAGAGTAATGTGTCTTCAGACTGTCACGTAGAGTAATGTGTCACGTAGAGTAATGTGTCTTCAGACTGTCACGTAGAGTAATGTGTCTTCTGACTGTCACGTAGAGTAATGTGTCTTCAGACTGTCACGTAGAGTAATGTGTCTTCAGACTGTCACGTAGAGTAATGTGTCTTCAGACTGTCACGTAGAGTAATGTGTCTCAGACTGTCACGTCACGTAGAGTAATGTGTCTTCAGACTGTCACTGTAATGTCTTCAGACTGTCACGTAGAGTAATGTGTCTTCAGACTGTCACGACTGTCACTGTCACGTAGTAATGTGTCTTCAGACTGTCACGTACGTCAGAGTAATGTGTCTTCAGACTGTCACGTAGAGTAATGTGTCTTCAGACTGTCACGTAGAGTAATGTGTCTTCAGACTGTCACGTAGAGTAATGTGTCTTCAGACTGTCACGTCTTCAGACTGTCACGTAGAGTAATGTGTCTTCAGACTGTCACGTAGAGTAATGTGTCTTCAGACTGTCACGTAGAGTAATGTGTCTTCAGACTGTCACGTAGAGTAATGTGTCTTCAGACTGTCACGTAGAGTAATGTGTCTTCTGACTGTCACTGTCACTGTCACGTAGAGTAATGTGTCTTCAGACTGTCACGTAGAGTAATGTGTCTTCAGACTGTCACGTAGAGTAATGTGTCTTCTGTCACGTAGACTTCAGACTGTCACGTAGAGTAATGTGTCTTCTGACTGTCACGTCACTTCAGACTGTCACGTAGAGTAGTGTGTCTTAGACTGTCACGTAGAGTAATGTGTCTTCAGACTGTCACGTAGAGTAATGTCACGTCTTCAGACTGTCACGTAGAGTAATGTGTCTTCTTCAGACTGTCACGTAGAGTAATGTGTCTTCTGACTGTCACGTAGAGTAATGTGTCTTCAGACTGTCACGTAGAGTAATGTGTCTTCAGACTGTCACGTAGAGTAATGTGTCTTCAGACTGTCACGTAGAGTAATGTGTCTTCAGACTGTCACGTAGACTGTCTTCTGACTGTCACGTAGAGTAATGTGTCTTCAGACTGTCACGTAGAGTAATGTGTCTTCACTGTCACTGTCACTGTCACGTAGAGTAATGTGTCTTCAGACTGTCACGTAGAGTAATGTGTCTTCAGACTGTCACGTAGAGTAATGTGTCTTCAGACTGTCACGTAGAGTAATGTGTCTTCACGTGACTGTCTTCAGACTGTCACGTAGAGTAATGTGTCTTCAGACTGTCACGTAGAGTAATGTCTTCTGACTGTCACGTAGAGTAATGTGTCTTCTGACTGTCACGTGTAATGTGTCTTCAGACTGTCACGTAGAGTAATGTGTCTTCTGACTGTCACGTGTAATGTGTCTTCTGACTGTCACGTAGAGTAATGTGTCTTCTGACTGTCACGTAGAGTAATGAGTCTTCAGACTGTCACGTAGAGTAATGTGTCTTCAGACTGTCACGTAGAGTAATGTGTCCTCAGACTGTCACGTAGAGTAATGTGTCTTCAGACTGTCACGTAGAGTAATGTGTCTTCTGACTGTCACGTAGAGTAATGTGTCCTCAGACTGTCACGTAGAGTAATGTGTCTTCAGACTGTCACGTAGAGTAATGTGTCTTCAGACTGTCACGTAGAGTAATGTGTCTTCAGACTGTCACGTAGAGTAATGTGTCTTCAGACTGTCACGTAGAGTAATGTGTCTCTTCTGACTGTCACGTAGAGTAATGTGTCTTCTGACTGTCACGTAGAGTAATGTGTACGTAGAGTAATGTGTCTTCAGACTGTCACGTAGAGTAATGTGTCTTCAGACTGTCACGTAGACTGTCTTCTGACTGTCACGTAGAGTAATGTGTCTTCTGACTGTCACGTAGAGTAATGAGTCTTCAGACTGTCACGTAGAGTAATGTGTCTTCAGACTGTCACGTAGAGTAATGTGTCTTCAGACTGTCACGTAGAGTAATGTGTCTGACTGTCACGTAGACTGACTGTCACGTAGAGTAATGTGTCTTCAGACTGTCACGTAGAGTAATGTGTCTTCTGACTGTCACGTAGAGTAATGTGTCTTCAGACTGTCACGTAGAGTAATGTGTCTTCAGACTGTCACGTAGAGTAATGTGTCTTCAGACTGTCACGTAGAGTAATGTGTCTTCAGACTGTCACGTAGAGTAATGTGTCTTCAGACTGTCACGTAGAGTAATGTGTCTTCAGACTGTCACGTAGAGTAATGTCTTCAGACTGTCACGTAGAGTAATGTGTCTCTTCTGACTGTCACGTAGAGTAATGTGTCTTCTGACTGTCACGTAGAGTAATGTGTCTTCAGACTGTCACGTAGAGTAATGTGTCTTCAGACTGTCACGTAGAGTAATGTGTCTTCAGACTGTCACGTAGAGTAATGTGTCTTCAGACTGTCACGTCTTCAGACTGTCACGTAGAGTAATGTGTCTTCAGACTGTCACGTAGAGTAATGTGTCTTCAGACTGTCACGTAGAGTAATGTGTCTTCTGACTGTCACGTAGAGTAATGTGTCTTCAGACTGTCACGTAGAGTAATGTCTGACTGTCACGTAGTGTGTCTTCAGACTGTCACGTAGAGTAATGTGTCTTCAGACTGTCACGTAGAGTAATGTGTCTTCAGACTGTCACGTAGAGTAATGTGTCTTCAGACTGTCACGTAGAGTAATGTGTCTTCAGACTGTCACGTAGAGTAATGTGTCTTCAGACTGTCACGTAGAGTAATGCGTCTTCAGACTGTCACGTAGAGTAATGTGTCTTCAGACTGTCACGTAGAGTAATGTGTCTTCAGACTGTCACGTAGAGTAATGTGTCTGACTGTCACGTAGAGTAATGTGTCTTCTGACTGTCACGTAGAGTAATGTGTCTCTTCTGACTGTCACGTAGAGTAATGTGTCTTCAGACTGTCACGTAGAGTAATGTGTCTTCAGACTGTCACGTAGAGTAATGTGTCTTCAGACTGTCACGTAGAGTAATGTGTCTTCAGACTGTCACGTAGAGTAATGTGTCTTCTGACTGTCACGTAGAGTAATGTGTCTTCAGACTGTCACGTAGAGTAATGTGTCTTCAGACTGTCACGTAGAGTAATGTGTCCTCAGACTGTCACGTAGAGAGTAATGTCTCTTCAGACTGTCACGTAGAGTAATGTGTCTTCAGACTGTCACGTAGAGTAATGTGTCCTCAGACTGTCACGTAGAGTAATGTGTCTCTTCAGACTGTCACGTAGAGTAATGTGTCTTCAGACTGTCACGTAGAGTAATGTGTCTGACTGTCACGTAGAGTAATGTGTCTTCAGACTGTCACGTAGAGTAATGTGTCTTCAGACTGTCACGTAGAGTAATGTGTCTTCTGACTGTCACGTAGAGTAATGTGTCTTCAGACTGTCACGTAGAGTAATGTGTCTTCAGACTGTCACGTAGAGTAATGTGTCCTCAGACTGTCACGTAGAGTAATGCGTCTTCAGACTGTCACGTAGAGTAATGTCTTCAGACTGTCACGTAGAGTAATGTGTCTTCTGACTGTCACGTAGAGTAATGCGTCTTCAGACTGTCACGTAGAGTAATGTGTCTTCAGACTGTCACGTAGAGTAATGTGTCTTCAGACTGTCACGTAGAGTAATGTGTCTTCAGACTGTCACGTAGAGTAATGTGTCTTCAGACTGTCACGTAGAGTAATGTGTCTTCTGACTGTCACGTAGAGTAAGTGTCTTCAGACTGTCACGTAGAGTAATGTGTCTTCAGACTGTCACGTAGAGTAATGTGTCTTCAGACTGTCACGTAGAGTAATGTGTCTTCAGACTGTCACGTAGAGTAATGTGTCTTCAGACTGTCACGTAGAGTAATGTGTCTTCAGACTGTCACGTAGAGTAATGTGTCTTCAGACTGTCACGTAGAGTAATGTGTCTTCAGACTGTCACGTAGAGTAATGTGTCTTCAGACTGTCACGTAGAGTAATGTGTCTTCAGACTGTCACGTAGAGTAATGTGTCTTCAGACTGTCACGTAGACTGACTGTCACGTAGAGTAATGTGTCTTCAGACTGTCACGTAGAGTAATGTCTTCAGACTGTCACGTCTTCAGACTGTCACGTAGAGTAATGTGTCTTCAGACTGTCACGTAGAGTAATGTGTCTTCAGACTGTCACGTAGAGTAATGTGTCTTCAGACTGTCACGTAGAGTAATGCTTCTGACTGTCACGTAGTAATGTGTCTTCAGACTGTCACGTAGAGTAATGTGTCTTCAGACTGTCACGTAGAGTAATGTGTCTTCTGACTGTCACGAGAGTAATGTCTTCTGACTGTCACGTAGAGTAATGTGTCTTCAGACTGTCACGTAGAGTAATGTGTCTTCAGACTGTCACGTAGAGTAATGTGTCTTCAGACTGTCACGTAGAGTAATGTGTCTTCAGACTGTCACGTAGAGTAATGTGTCTTCAGACTGTCACGTAGAGTAATGTGTCTTCAGACTGTCACGTAGATAATGTCTTCAGACTGTCACGTAGAGTAATGTGTCTTCAGACTGTCACGTGAGTAATGTGTCACTGTCACGTAGAGTAATGTGTCTTCAGACTGTCACGTAGAGTAATGTGTCTTCAGACTGTCACGTAGAGTAATGTGTCTTCAGACTGTCACGTAGAGTAATGTGTCTTCAGACTGTCACGTAGAGTAATGTGTCTTCAGACTGTCACGTGTAATGTGTCTTCTGACTGTCACGTAGAGTAATGTGTCTCAGACTGTCACGTAGAGTAATGTGTCTTCAGACTGTCACGTAGAGTAATGTGTCTTCAGACTGTCACGTAGAGTAATGTGTCTTCAGACTGTCACGTAGAGTAATGTGTCTTCAGACTGTCACGTAGAGTAATGTGTCTTCAGACTGTCACGTAGAGTAATGTGTCTTCTTCAGACTGTCACGTAGAGTAATGTCTTCTGTCACGTCTTCAGACTGTCACGTAGAGTAACTGTCACGTCTTCTGACTGTCACGTAGAGTAATGTGTCTTCAGACTGTCACGTAGAGTAATGTGTCTTCAGACTGTCACGTAGAGTAATGTGTCTTCAGACTGTCACGTAGAGTAATGTGTCTTCTGACTGTCACGTAGAGTAATGTGTCTTCTGACTGTCACGTAGAGTAATGTGTCTTCAGACTGTCACGTAGAGTAATGTGTCTTCAGACTGTCACGTAGAGTAATGTGTCTTCTGACTGTCACGTAGAGTAATGTGTCTCTTCTGACTGTCACGTAGAGTAATGTGTCTTCTGACTGTCACGTAGAGTAATGAGTCTTCAGACTGTCACGTAGAGTAGTGTGTCTTCAGACTGTCACGTAGAGTAATGTGTCTTCAGACTGTCACGTAGAGTAATGTGTCTTCTGACTGTCACGTAGAGTAATGTGTCTTCTGACTGTCACGTAGAGTAATGTGTCTTCTGACTGTCACGTGTAATGTGTCTTCAGACTGTCACGTAGAGTAATGAGTCTTCAGACTGTCACGTAGAGTAGTGTGTCTTCAGACTGTCACGTAGAGTAATGCGTCTTACGACTGTCACGTAGAGTAATGTGTCCTCAGACTATCACGTAGAGTAATGCGTCTTCTGACTGTCACAGAGTAATGTGTCCTCAGACTGTCACGTAGAGTAATGTGTCCTCAGACTATCACGTAGAGTAATGTGTCCTCTGACTGTCACGTAGAGTAATGAGTCTTCAGACTGTCACGTAGAGTAGTGTGTCTTCAGACTGTCACGTAGAGTAATGTGTCTGACTGTCACGTAGAGTAATGTGTCTTCTGACTGTCACGTAGAGTAATGTGTCTTCAGACTGTCACGTAGAGTAATGTGTCTTCTGACTGTCACGTAGAGTAATGAGTCTTCAGACTGTCACGTAGAGTAATGTGTCTTCTGACTGTCACGTAGAGTAATGTGTCTTCTGACTGTCACGTAGAGTAATGAGTCTTCAGACTGTCACGTAGAGTAGTGTGTCTTCAGACTGTCACGTAGAGTAATGTGTCTTCAGACTGTCACGTAGAGTAATGTGTCCTCAGACTGTCACGTAGAGTAATGTGTCTTCAGACTGTCACGTAGAGTAATGTGTCCTCAGACTGTCACGTAGAGTAATGTGTCTTCAGACTGTCACGTGAGTCTTCAGACTGTCACGTAGAGTAATGTTCTTCTGACTGTCACGTAGAGTAATGTGTCTTCTGACTGTCACGTAGAGTAATGTCTCTTCAGACTGTCACGTAGAGTAATGTGTCTTCTGACTGTCACTGTAATGTGTCTTCTGACTGTCACGTAGAGTAATGTGTCTTCAGACTGTCACGTAGAGTAATGTGTCTTCAGACTGTCACGTAGAGTAATGTGTCCTCAGACTGTCACGTAGAGTAATGTGTCTTCAGACTGTCACGTAGAGTAATGTGTCCTCAGACTGTCACGTAGAGTAATGTGTCTTCAGACTGTCACGTAGAGTAATGTGTCTTCAGACTGTCACGTAGAGTAATGTGTCTTCTGACTGTCACGTAGAGTAATGTGTCTTCAGACTGTCACGTAGAGTAATGTGTCTTCAGACTGTCACGTAGAGTAATGTCTTCAGTCTTCTGACTGTCACGTCTTCAGACTGTCACGTAGAGTAATGTGTCTGACTGTCACGTAGAATGTAATGTTTCTGACTGTCACGTAGAGTAATGTGTCTTCTGACTGTCTTAATGTGTCAGACTGTCACGTAGAGTAATGTGTCTTCAGACTGTCACGTGAGTAATGTGTCTTCTGACTGTCACTGTCAGAGTAATGTGTCTTCTGACTGTCACGTAGAGTAATGTGTCTTCAGACTGTCACGTAGAGTAATGAGTCTTCAGACTGTCACGTAGAGTAATGTGTCTTCAGACTGTCACGTAGAGTAATGTGTCTTCAGACTGTCACGTCTTCAGACTGTCACGTAGAGTAATGTGTCTTCAGACTGTCACGTAGAGTAATGTGTCTTCAGACTGTCACGTAGAGTAATGTGTCTTCAGACTGTCACGTAGAGTAATGTGTCTCTTCTGACTGTCACGTAGAGTAATGTGTCTTCTGACTGTCACGTAGAGTAATGTGTCTTCAGACTGTCACGTAGAGTAATGTGTCTTCAGACTGTCACGTAGAGTAATGTGTCTTCTGACTGTCACGTAGAGTAATCTTCAGACTGTCACGTAGAGTAATGTGTCTTCAGACTGTCACGTAGAGTAATGTGTCTTCAGACTGTCACGTAGAGTAATGTGTCTTCAGACTGTCACGTAGAGTAATGTGTCTTCAGACTGTCACGTAGAGTAATGTGTCTTCAGACTGTCACGTAGAGTAATGTCTTCAGACTGTCACGTAGAGTAATGTGTCCTCAGACTGTCACGTAGAGTAGTGTGTCTTCAGACTGTCACGTAGAGTAATGTGTCTTCTGACTGTCACGTAGAGTAATGTGTCTTCTGACTGTCACGTAGAGTAATGTGTCTTCAGACTGTCACGTAGAGTAATGTGTCTTCAGACTGTCACGTAGAGTAATGTGTCTTCTGACTGTCACGTAGAGTAATGTGTCTTCTGACTGTCACGTAGAGTAATGTGTCTTCAGACTGTCACGTAGAGTAATGTGTCTTCAGACTGTCACGTAGAGTAATGTGTCTTCAGACTGTCACGTAGAGTAATGTGTCCTCAGACTGTCACGTAGAGTAATGTGTCTTCAGACTGTCACGTAGAGTAATGTGTCTTCAGACTGTCACGTAGAGTAATGTGTCTTCAGACTGTCACGTAGAGTAATGCGTCTTCAGACTGTCACGTAGAGTAATGTGTCCTCAGACTGTCACGTAGAGTAATGCGTCTTCAGACTGTCACGTAGAGTAATGTGTCTTCAGACTGTCACGTAGAGTAATGTGTCTTCTGACTGTCACGTAGAGTAATGTGTCTTCTGACTGTCACGTAGAGTAATGTGTCTTCAGACTGTCACGTAGAGTAATGTGTCTTCAGACTGTCACGTAGAGTAATGTGTCTTCTGACTGTCACGTAGAGTAATGAGTCTTCAGACTGTCACGTAGAGTAATGTGTCTTCAGACTGTCACGTAGAGTAATGTGTCTTCAGACTGTCACGTCTTCAGACTGTCACGTAGAGTAATGTGTCTTCAGACTGTCACGTAGAGTAATGTGTCCTCAGACTGTCACGTAGAGTAATGCGTCTTCAGACTGTCACGTAGAGTAATGTCTTCAGACTGTCACGTAGAGTAATGTGTCTCTGACTGTCACGTAGAGTAATGCGTCTTCAGACTGTCACGTAGAGTAATGCGTCTTCAGACTGTCACGTAGAGTAATGTGTCTCTTCTGACTGTCACGTAGAGTAATGTGTCTTCTGACTGTCACGTAGAGTAATGTGTCTTCAGACTGTCACGTAGAGTAATGTGTCTTCAGACTGTCACGTAGAGTAATGTGTCTTCAGACTGTCACGTAGAGTAATGTGTCTTCAGACTGTCACGTAGAGTAATGTGTCTTCAGACTGTCACGTAGAGTAATGTGTCTTCAGACTGTCACGTAGAGTAATGTGTCTTCAGACTGTCACGTAGAGTAATGTGTCTTCAGACTGTCACGTAGAGTAATGTGTCTTCAGACTGTCACGTAGAGTAATGTGTCTGACTGTCACGTAGAGTAATGTGTCTTCTGACTGTCACGTAGAGTAATGTGTCTTCAGACTGTCACGTAGAGTAATGTGTCTTCAGACTGTCACGTAGAGTAATGTGTCTTCAGACTGTCACGTAGACTGACTGTCACGTAGAGTAATGTGTCTTCTGACTGTCACGTAGAGTAATGTGTCTTCAGACTGTCACGTAGAGTAATGTGTCTTCAGACTGTCACGTAGAGTAATGTGTCTTCAGACTGTCACGTAGAGTAATGTGTCTTCAGACTGTCACGTAGAGTAATGTGTCTTCAGACTGTCACGTAGAGTAATGTGTCTTCAGACTGTCTTCTGACTGTCACGTAGAGTAATGTGTCTCTTCTGACTGTCACGTAGAGTAATGTGTCTTCTGACTGTCACGTAGAGTAATGAGTCTTCAGACTGTCACGTAGAGTAGTGTGTCTTCAGACTGTCACGTAGAGTAATGCGTCTGACTGTCACGTAGAGTAATGTGTCTGACTGTCACGTAGAGTAATGTGTCTTCTGACTGTCACGTAGAGTAATGTGTCTCTTCTGACTGTCACGTAGAGTAATGTGTCTTCTGACTGTCACGTAGAGTAATGTGTCTTCAGACTGTCACGTAGAGTAATGTGTCTTCAGACTGTCACGTAGAGTAATGTGTCTTCAGACTGTCACGTAGAGTAATGTGTCTTCAGACTGTCACGTAGAGTAATGTGTCTTCAGACTGTCACGTAGAGTAATGTGTCTTCTGACTGTCACGTAGAGTAATGTGTCTTCAGACTGTCACGTAGAGTAATGTGTCTTCAGACTGTCACGTAGAGTAATGTGTCTTCAGACTGTCACGTAGAGTAATGTGTCTTCAGACTGTCACGTAGAGTAATGCGTCTGACTGTCACGTAGAGTAATGTGTCTTCTGACTGTCACGTAGAGTAATGCGTCTGACTGTCACGTAGAGTAATGTGTCTTCAGACTGTCACGTAGAGTAATGTGTCTTCAGACTGTCACGTAGAGTAATGTGTCTTCAGACTGTCACGTAGAGTAATGTGTCTTCTGACTGTCACGTAGAGTAATGTGTCCTCAGACTGTCACGTAGAGTAATGTGTCTTCAGACTGTCACGTAGAGTAATGTGTCTTCTGACTGTCACGTAGAGTAATGAGTCTTCAGACTGTCACGTAGAGTAATGTGTCTTCAGACTGTCACGTAGAGTAATGTGTCTTCAGACTGTCACGTAGAGTAATGTGTCTGTCAGACTGTCACGTGTGTGTCTTCTGACTGTCACGTAGAGTAATGTGTCTTCAGACTGTCACGTAGAGTAATGTGTCTTCAGACTGTCACGTAGAGTAATGTGTCTTCAGACTGTCACGTAGAGTAATGTGTCTTCAGACTGTCACGTAGAGTAATCTTCAGACTGTCACGTTCAGACTGTCACGTAGAGTAATGTGTCTTCAGACTGTCACGTAGAGTAATGTGTCTTCTGACTGTCACGTAGAGTAATGTGTCCTCAGACTGTCACGTAGAGTAATGTGTCTTCAGACTGTCACGTAGAGTAATGTGTCTTCAGACTGTCACGTAGAGTAATGTGTCTTCAGACTGTCACGTAGTAATGTGTCTTCAGACTGTCACGTAGAGTAATGTGTCTTCAGACTGTCACGTAGAGTAATGTGTCTTCTGACTGTCACGTAGAGTAATGTGTCTTCAGACTGTCACGTAGAGTAATGTGTCTTCAGACTGTCACGTAGAGTAATGTGTCTTCAGACTGTCACGTAGAGTAATGTGTCTTCAGACTGTCACGTAGAGTAATGTGTCTTCAGACTGTCACGTAGAGTAATGTGTCTTCTGACTGTCACGTAGAGTAATGTTCTGACTGTCACGTAGAGTAATGTCTTCAGACTGTCAGTAATGTGTCTTCAGACTGTCACGTAGAGTAATGTGTCTTCAGACTGTCACGTAGAGTAATGTGTCCTCAGACTGTCACGTAGAGTAATGTGTCCTCAGACTGTCACGTAGAGTAATGAGTCTTCAGACTGTCACGTAGAGTAGTGTGTCTTCAGACTGTCACGTAGAGTAATGCGTCTTCAGACTGTCACGTAGAGTAATGTGTCTTCAGACTGTCACGTAGAGTAATGTGTCTTCAGACTGTCACGTAGAGTAATGTGTCTTCAGACTGTCACGTAGAGTAATGTGTCTTCAGACTGTCACGTAGAGTAATGTGTCTTCTGACTGTCACGTAGAGTAATGTGTCTTCAGACTGTCACGTAGAGTAATGCGTCTTCAGACTGTCACTGTCACTGTCACGTAGAGTAATGTGTCTTCTGACTGTCACGTAGAGTAATGTGTCTCTTCTGACTGTCACGTAGAGTAATGTGTCTTCTGACTGTCACGTAGAGTAATGTCTTCAGACTGTCACGTAGAGTAATGTGTCTCTTCTGACTGTCACGTAGAGTAATGTGTCTTCAGACTGTCACGTAGAGTAATGTGTCTTCAGACTGTCACGTAGAGTAATGTGTCTTCAGACTGTCACGTAGAGTAATGTGTCTTCAGACTGTCACGTAGAGTAATGTGTCTTCTGACTGTCACGTAGAGTAATGTGTCCTCAGACTGTCACGTAGAGTAATGCGTCTTCAGACTGTCACGTACTAATGTCTTCACTGTCACGTAGAGTAATGTGTCTTCAGACTGTCACGTAGAGTAATGTGTCTTCAGACTGTCACGTAGAGTAATGTGTCTTCAGACTGTCACGTAGAGTAATGTGTCTTCAGACTGTCACGTAGAGTAATGTGTCTTCAGACTGTCATGAGTCTTCAGACTGTCACGTAGAGTAATGTGTCTTCAGACTGTCACGTAGAGTAATGTGTCTTCAGACTGTCACGTAGAGTAATGTGTCTTCAGACTGTCACGTAGAGTGTCTTCAGACTGTCACGTGTGTAATGTGTCTTCTGACTGTCACGTAGAGTAATGCGTCTTCAGACTGTCACGTAGAGTAATGTCTTCAGACTGTCACGTAGAGTAATGTGTCCTCAGACTGTCACGTAGAGTAGTGTGTCTTCAGACTGTCACGTAGAGTAATGTGTCTCTTCAACTGTCTCTTCAGACTGTCACGTAGAGTAATGTCTTCAGACTGTCACGTAGAGTAATGTGTCTTCAGACTGTCACGTAGAGTAATGTGTCTTCTGACTGTCACGTAGACTGTCAGACTGTCACGTAGAGTAATGTGTCTTCAGACTGTCACGTAGAGTAATGTGTCTTCAGACTGTCACGTAGAGTAATGTGTCTTCAGACTGTCACGTAGAGTAATGTCACACGTGTCACGTAGAGTAATGTCTTCAGACTGTCTAATGTGTCTTCTGACTGTCACGTAGAGTAATGTGTCTTCAGACTGTCACGTAGAGTAATGCGTCTGACTGTCACGTAGAGTAATGTGTCTCTTCTGACTGTCACGTAGAGTAATGTGTCTTCTGACTGTCACGTAGAGTAATGAGTCTTCAGACTGTCACGTAGAGTAGTGTGTCTTCAGACTGTCACGTAGAGTAATGTGTCTTCAGACTGTCACGTAGAGTAATGTGTCTCAGACTGTCACGTAGACTGACTGTCACGTAGAGTAATGTGTCTTCAGACTGTCACGTAGAGTAATGTGTCTTCAGACTGTCACGTAGAGTAATGTGTCCTCAGACTGTCACGTAGAGTAATGCGTCTTCAGACTGTCACGTAGAGTAATGTCTTCAGACTGTCACGTAGAGTAATGTGTCTTCAGACTGTCACGTCTCTTCAGACTGTCACGTAGAGTAATGTGTCTTCAGACTGTCACGTAGAGTAATGTGTCTTCAGACTGTCACGTAGAGTAATGTGTCTTCACTGTCACGTAGAGTGTCTTCAGACTGTCAGAGTAATGTCTTCAGACTGTCACGTAGAGTAATGTGTCTTCAGACTGTCACGTCACGTAGAGTAATGTGTCTTCTGACTGTCACGTAGAGTAATGTGTCTTCTGACTGTCACGTAGAGTAATGTGTCTTCAGACTGTCACGTAGAGTAATGTGTCTTCAGACTGTCACGTAGAGTAATGTGTCTTCAGACTGTCACGTAGAGTAATGTGTCTTCTGACTGTCACGAGAGTAATGTGTCTTCAGACTGTCACGTAGAGTAATGTGTCTTCAGACTGTCACGTAGAGTAATGAGTCTTCAGACTGTCACGTAGAGTAATGAGTCTTCAGACTGTCACGTAGAGTAATGTGTCTTCAGACTGTCACGTAGAGTAATGTGTCTTCTGACTGTCACGTAGAGTAATGTGTCTTCAGACTGTCACGTAGAGTAGTGTGTCTTCAGACTGTCACGTAGAGTAATGTGTCTTCTGACTGTCACGTAGAGTAATGTGTCTTCTGACTGTCACGTAGAGTAATGTGTCCTCAGACTGTCACGTAGAGTAATGTGTCTTCAGACTGTCACGTAGAGTAATGTGTCTTCAGACTGTCACGTAGAGTAGTGTGTCTTCAGACTGTCACGTAGAGTAATGTGTCTTCAGACTGTCACGTAGAGTAATGTGTCTTCAGACTGTCACGTAGAGTAGTAATGTGTCTCTCAGACTGTCACGTAGAGTAATGTGTCTTCTGACTGTCACGTAGAGTAATGTGTCTTCAGACTGTCACGTAGAGTAATGTGTCTTCAGACTGTCACGTAGAGTAATGTGTCTTCTGACTGTCACGTGTAATGTCTTCAGACTGTCACGTAGAGTAATGTGTCTTCAGACTGTCACGTAGAGTAATGTGTCTTCAGACTGTCACGTAGACTGTCACGTAGAGTAATGTGTCTTCAGACTGTCACGTAGAGTAATGTGTCTTCAGACTGTCACGTAGAGTAATAATGTCTTCAGACTGTCACGTAGAGTAATGCATCTTCAGACTGTCAGAGTAATGTGTCACTGTCACGTAGAGTAGTGTCTTCAGACTGTCACGTAGAGTAATGTGTCCTCAGACTGTCACGTAGAGTAATGTGTCTTCTGACTGTCACGTAGAGTAATGTGTCTTCTGACTGTCACGTAATGAGTCTTCAGACTGTCACGTAGAGTAGTGTCTTCAGACTGTCACGTAGAGTAATGTGTCTTCAGACTGTCACGTAGAGTAATGCGTCTTCTGACTGTCACAGAGTAATGTGTCCTCAGACTGTCACGTAGAGTAATGTGTCCTCAGACTATCACGTAGAGTAATGTGTCCTCTGACTGTCACGTAGAGTAATGTGTCTTCAGACTGTCACGTGACTCACGTAGAGTAATGTGTCTTCTGACTGTCACGTCTCTTCAGACTGTCACGTAGAGTAATGTGTCTTCAGACTGTCACGTAGAGTAATGTGTCTTCTGACTGTCACGTAGAGTAATGTGTCTTCAGACTGTCACGTAGAGTAATGTGTCTTCAGACTGTCACGTAGAGTAATGTGTCTTCAGACTGTCACGTAGAGTAATGCGTCTGACTGTCACGTAGAGTAATGTGTCTTCTGACTGTCACGTAGAGTAATGTGTCTTCAGACTGTCACGTAGAGTAATGTGTCTTCAGACTGTCACGTAGAGTAATGTGTCCTCAGACTGTCACGTAGAGTCTGACTGTCACGTAGAGTAATGTGTCTTCTGACTGTCACGTAGAGTAATGTGTCTCTTCAGACTGTCACGTAGAGTAATGTGTCTTCAGACTGTCACGTAGAGTAATGTGTCTTCAGACTGTCACGTAGAGTAATGTGTCCTCAGACTGTCACGTAGAGTAATGCGTCTTCAGACTGTCACGTAGAGTAATGTCTTCAGACTGTCACGTAGAGTAATGTGTCTTCAGACTGTCACGTAGAGTAATGTGTCTTCAGACTGTCACGTAGAGTAATGTGTCTTCAGACTGTCACGTAGAGTAATGTGTCTTCAGACTGTCACGTAGAGTAATGTCCTCAGACTGTCACGTAGAGTAATGTGTCTTCTGACTGTCACGTAGAGTAATGTGTCTTCAGACTGTCACGTAGAGTAATGTGTCTTCAGACTGTCACGTAGAGTAATGTGTCTTCAGACTGTCACGTAGAGTAATGTGTCTTCAGACTGTCACGTAGAGTAATGTGTCTTCTGACTGTCACGTAATGTGTCTTCAGACTGTCACGTAGAGTAATGCGTCTTCAGACTGTCACGTAGAGTAATGTGTCTTCAGACTGTCACGTAGAGTAATGTGTCTCTTCTGACTGTCACGTAGAGTAATGTGTCTTCTGACTGTCACGTAGAGTAATGTGTCTTCAGACTGTCACGTAGACTGTCTTCAGACTGTCACGTAGAGTAATGTGTCTTCAGACTGTCACGTAGAGTAATGTGTCTTCAGACTGTCACGTAGAGTAATGTCGTCTTCAGACTGTCACGTAGAGTAATGTGTCTTCAGACTGTCACGTAGAGTAATGTGTCTTCAGACTGTCACGTAGAGTAATGTGTCTTCAGACTGTCACGTAGAGTAATGTGTCTTCTGACTGTCACGTAGAGTAATGTGTCTTCAGACTGTCACGTAGAGTAATGTGTCTGACTGTCACGTAGAGTAATGTGTCTTCAGACTGTCACTGTCTTCTGACTGTCACGTAGAGTAATGTGTCTTCAGACTGTCACGTAGAGTAATGTGTCTTCAGACTGTCACGTAGAGTAATGAGTCTTCAGACTGTCACGTAGAGTAATGTGTCTTCAGACTGTCACGTAGAGTAATGTGTCTTCTGACTGTCACGTAGAGTAATGTGTCTTCAGACTGTCACGTAGAGTAATGTGTCTTCTGACTGTCACGTAGAGTAATGTGTCTCAGACTGTCACGTAGAGTAATGTCTTCAGACTGTCACGTAGAGTAATGTGTCTTCAGACTGTCACGTAGAGTAATGTGTCTCTGTCACGTAGACTGTCACGTAGAGTAATGTGTCTTCTGACTGTCACGTAGAGTAATGTGTCTTCAGACTGTCACGTAGAGTAATGTGTCTTCAGACTGTCACGTAGAGTAATGTGTCTTCAGACTGTCACGTATAATGTGTCTTCTGACTGTCACGTAGAGTAATGTGTCTTCAGACTGTCACGTAGAGTAATGTGTTCTCAGACTGTCACGTAGAGTAATGTCTTCAGACTGTCACGTGAGTAATGTGTCTTCAGACTGTCACGTAGAGTAATGTGTCTTCTGACTGTCACGTAGAGTAATGTGTCTTCTGACTGTCACGTAGAGTAATGCGTCTTCAGACTGTCACGTAGAGTAATGTGTCTTCAGACTGTCACGTAGAGTAATGTGTCTTCTGACTGTCACGTAGAGTAATGTGTCTTCTGACTGTCACGTAGAGTAATGTGTCTTCAGACTGTCACGTGTGTGTCTTCAGACTGTCACGTAGAGTAATGTGTCTTCTGACTGTCACGTACGTCACGTAGAGTAATGAGTCTTCAGACTGTCACGTAGAGTCAGTGTAATGTCTTCAGACTGTCACGTCTTCAGACTGTCACGTAGAGTAATGTGTCCTCAGACTGTCACGTAGAGTAATGTGTCTTCTGTCACGACTGTCACTGTCACGAGAGTAATGTGTCTTCAGACTGTCACGTAGAGTAATGTGTCTTCAGACTGTCACGTAGAGTAATGTGTCTTCAGACTGTCACGTAGAGTAATGTGTCTTCAGACTGTCACGTAGAGTAATGTGTCTTCAGACTGTCACGTGTAATGTGTCTTCTGACTGTCACGTAGAGTAATGTGTCTTCTGACTGTCACGTAGAGTAATGTGTCTTCAGACTGTCACGTAGAGTAATGTCTTCAGACTGTCACGTAGAGTAATGTGTCTCTTCTGACTGTCACGTAGAGTAATGTGTCTTCAGACTGTCACGTAGAGTAATGTGTCTTCAGACTGTCACGTAGAGTAATGTGTCTTCAGACTGTCACGTAGAGTAATGTGTCTTCAGACTGTCACGTAGAGTAATGTGTCCTCAGACTGTCACGTAGAGTAATGTGTCTTCAGACTGTCACGTAGAGTAATGAGTCTTCAGACTGTCACGTAGAGTAGTGTGTCTTCAGACTGTCACGTAGAGTAATGCGTCTGACTGTCACGTAGAGTAATGTGTCTTCTGACTGTCACGTAGAGTAATGTGTCTTCAGACTGTCACGTAGAGTAATGCGTCTTCAGACTGTCACGTAGCGTAATGTGTCTCTTCTGACTGTCACGTAGAGTAATGTGTCTTCTGACTGTCACGTAGAGTAATGTGTCTTCAGACTGTCACGTAGAGTAATGTGTCTTCAGACTGTCACGTAGAGTAATGTGTCTTCAGACTGTCACGTCTTCAGACTGTCACGTAGAGTAATGCGTCTTCAGACTGTCACGTAGAGTAATGTCTTCAGACTGTCACGTAGAGTAATGTCTTCAGACTGTCACGTAGAGTAATGTGTCTCTGACTGTCACGTAGAGTAATGTGTCTTCTGACTGTCACGTAGAGTAATGTGTCTTCAGACTGTCACGTAGAGTAATGCGTCTTCAGACTGTCACGTAGAGTAATGTGTCTGACTGTCACGTAGAGTAATGTGTCTGACTGTCACGTAGAGTAATGTGTCTTCAGACTGTCACGTAGAGTAATGTGTCTGACTGTCACGTAGAGTAATGTGTCTTCAGACTGTCACGTAGAGTAATGTGTCTTCAGACTGTCACGTAGAGTAATGTGTCTTCAGACTGTCACGTAGAGTAATGTGTCTTCAGACTGTCACGTAGAGTAATGTGTCTTCAGACTGTCACGTAGAGTAATGTGTCTTCAGACTGTCACGTAGAGTAATGTGTCTTCTGACTGTCACGTAGAGTAATGTGTCTTCTGACTGTCACGTAGAGTAATGAGTCTTCAGACTGTCACGTAGAGTAATGTGTCTTCAGACTGTCACGTAGAGTAATGTGTCTTCTGACTGTCACGTAGAGTAATGTGTCTTCAGACTGTCACGTAGAGTAATGTGTCTTCAGACTGTCACGTAGAGTAATGTGTCTTCTGACTGTCACGTAGAGTAATGTGTCTTCAGACTGTCACGTAGAGTAATGCGTCTTCAGACTGTCACGTAGAGTAATGTGTCTTCAGACTGTCACGTAGAGTAATGCGTCTGACTGTCACGTAATGTGTCTTCAGACTGTCACGTAGAGTAATGTGTCTTCAGACTGTCACGTAGAGTAATGTGTCTTCAGACTGTCACGTAGAGTAATGTGTCTTCAGACTGTCACGTAGAGTAATGTGTCTTCAGACTGTCACGTAGAGTAATGTGTCTTCAGACTGTCACGTAGAGTAATGTGTCTTCAGACTGTCACGTAGAGTAATGTGTCTTCAGACTGTCACGTAGAGTAATGTGTCTTCAGTCTTCAGACTGTCACGTAGAGTAATGCGTCTGACTGTCACGTAGAGTAATGTGTCTTCTGACTGTCACGTAGAGTAATGTGTCCTCAGACTGTCACGTAGAGTAATGTGTCTTCAGACTGTCACGTAGAGTAATGTGTCTCTTCTGACTGTCACGTAGAGTAATGTGTCTTCTGACTGTCACGTAGAGTAATGAGTCTTCAGACTGTCACGTAGAGTAGTGTGTCTTCAGACTGTCACGTAGAGTAATGTGTCTTCAGACTGTCACGTAGAGTAATGTGTCTTCAGACTGTCACGTAGAGTAATGAGTCTTCAGACTGTCACGTAGAGTAGTGTGTCTTCAGACTGTCACGTAGAGTAATGTGTCTTCAGACTGTCACGTAGAGTAATGTGTCTTCTGACTGTCACGTAGAGTAATGTGTCTTCAGACTGTCACGTAGAGTAATGTGTCTTCAGACTGTCACGTAGAGTAATGTGTCTTCAGACTGTCACGTAGAGTAATGCGTCTTCAGACTGTCACGTAGAGTAATGTGTCTTCAGACTGTCACGTAGAGTAATGTGTCTTCAGACTGTCACGTAGAGTAATGTGTCCTCAGACTGTCACGTAGAGTAATGTGTCTTCAGACTGTCACGTAGAGTAATGTGTCTTCAGACTGTCACGTAGAGTAATGTGTCTTCAGACTGTCACGTAGAGTAATGTGTCTTCAGACTGTCACGTAGAGTAATGTGTCTTCAGACTGTCACGTAGAGTAATGTGTCTTCAGACTGTCACGTAGAGTAATGTGTCTTCAGACTGTCACGTAGAGTAATGTGTCTTCTGACTGTCACGTAGAGTAATGAGTCTTCAGACTGTCACGTAGAGTAGTGTGTCTTCAGACTGTCACGTAGAGTAATGTGTCTTCTGACTGTCACGTAGAGTAATGTGTCCTCAGACTGTCACGTAGAGTAATGTGTCTTCAGACTGTCACGTAGAGTAATGTGTCTTCAGACTGTCACGTAGAGTAATGTGTCTTCAGACTGTCACGTAGAGTAATGTGTCTTCAGACTGTCACGTAGAGTAATGCGTCTTCAGACTGTCACGTAGAGTAATGTGTCTTCAGACTGTCACGTAGACTCTTCAGACTGTCACGTAGAGTAATGTGTCTTCAGACTGTCACGTAGAGTAATGTGTCTTCAGACTGTCACGTAGAGTAATGTGTCTTCAGACTGTCACGTAGAGTAATGTGTCTTCAGACTGTCACGTAGAGTAATGCGTCTGACTGTCACGTAGAGTAATGTGTCTTCAGACTGTCACGTAGAGTAATGCGTCTGACTGTCACGTAGAGTAATGTGTCTTCAGACTGTCACGTAGAGTAATGTGTCTTCAGACTGTCACGTAGAGTAATGTGTCTTCAGACTGTCACGTAGAGTAATGTGTCTTCTGACTGTCACGTAGAGTAATGTGTCTTCAGACTGTCACGTAGAGTAATGTGTCTTCAGACTGTCACGTCACGAGTAATGTGTCTTCAGACTGTCACGTAGAGTAATGTGTCTTCAGACTGTCACGTAGAGTAATGTGTGTCTCAGACTGTCACGTAGAGTAATTGTCTTCAGACTGTCACGTAGAGTAATGTGTCTTGTGTCTCTGACTGTCACGTAGAGTAATGTGTCTTCAGACTGTCACGTAGAGTAATGTGTCTTCAGACTGTCACGTAGAGTAATGTGTCTTCAGACTGTCACGTAGAGTAATGTGTCTTCTGACTGTCACGTAGAGTAATGTGTCTTCACGTGACTGTCACGTAGAGTAATGTGTCTTCAGACTGTCACGTAGAGTAATGTGTCTTCAGACTGTCACGTAGAGTAATGTGTCTTCAGACTGTCACGTAGAGTAATGTGTCTCAGACTGTCACGTAGAGTAATGTACTGTCACGTAGAGTAATGTGTCTTCAGACTGTCACGTAGAGTAATGTGTCCTGTCACGTCAGACTGTCACGTAGAGTAATGAGTCTTCAGACTGTCACGTAGAGTAATGTGTCTTCAGACTGTCACGTAGAGTAATGTGTCTTCAGACTGTCACGTAGAGTAATGTGTCTTCAGACTGTCACGTAGAGTAATGTGTCTTCTGACTGTACGTATAATGTGTCTCAGACTGTCACGTAGAGTAATGTGTCTTCTGACTGTCACGTAGTAATGAGTCTTCAGACTGTCACGTAGAGTAATGTGTCTTCAGACTGTCACGTAGAGTCTTCAGACTGTCACGTAGAGTAATGTGTCTTGTCACGACTGTCACGTCAGAGTAATGTGTCTTCAGACTGTCACGTAGAGTAATGTGTCTTCAGACTGTCACGTAGAGTAATGTGTCTTCAGACTGTCACGTAGAGTAATGTGTCTTCAGACTGTCACGTAGAGTAATGTGTCTTCAGACTGTCACGTGTCACGTAGAGTAATGTGTCTTCAGACTGTCACGTAGAGTAATGTGTCTTCAGACTGTCACGTCACGTAGAGTAATGTGTCTTCAGACTGTCACGTAGAGTAATGTGTCTTCAGACTGTCACGACTGTCACGTAGAGTAATGTGTCTTTCTGACTGTCACGTAGAGTAATGTGTCTTCAGACTGTCACGTAGAGTAATGTGTCTTCAGACTGTCACGTAGAGTAATGTGTCTTCTGACTGTCACGTAGAGTAATGTGTCTTCAGACTGTCACGTAGAGTAATGTGTCTTCAGACTGTCACGTAGAGTAATGTGTCTTCAGACTGTCACGTAGAGTAATGTGTCTTCAGACTGTCACGTAGAGTAATGTGTCTTCAGACTGTCACGTAGACTGTGTCACGTAGAGTAATGTGTCTTCAGACTGTCACGTAGAGTAATGTGTCTCTCAGACTGTCACGTAGAGTAATGTGTCTTCTGACTGTCACGTAGAGTAATGTGTCTTCAGACTGTCACGTAGAGTAATGTGTCTTCAGACTGTCACGTAGAGTAATGTGTCTTCAGACTGTCACGTAGAGTAATGTGTCTTCTGACTGTCACGTAGAGTAATGTGTCTTCAGACTGTCACGTAGAGTAATGTGTCTTCAGACTGTCACGTAGAGTAATGTGTCTTCAGACTGTCACGTAGAGTAATGTGTCCTCAGACTGTCACGTAGAGTAATGTGTCTTCAGACTGTCACGTAGAGTAATGTGTCTTCAGACTGTCACGTAGAGTAATGTGTCTTCAGACTGTCACGTAGAGTAATGTGTCTTCAGACTGTCACGTAGAGTAATGTGTCTTCAGACTGTCACGTAGAGTAATGTGTCTTCAGACTGTCACGTAGAGTAATGTGTCTTCAGACTGTCACGACTGTCACGTAGAGTAATGTGTCTTCTGACTGTCACGTAGAGTAATGTGTCTGACTGTCACGTAGAGTAATGTGTCTTCTGACTGTCACGTAGAGTAATGCGTCTGACTGTCACGTAGAGTAATGTGTCTTCTGACTGTCACGTAGAGTAATGAGTCTTCAGACTGTCACGTAGAGTAATGTGTCTTCTGACTGTCACGTAGAGTAATGTGTCTTCTGACTGTCACGTAGAGTAATGTGTCTTCAGACTGTCACGTAGAGTAATGTGTCTTCAGACTGACTGTCACGTAGAGTAATGTGTCTCTCTGACTGTCACGTGACTGACTGTCACGTAGAGTAATGTGTCTTCAGACTGTCACGTAGAGTAATGTGTCTTCAGACTGTCACGTAGAGTAATGTGTCTGACTGTCACGTAGAGTAATGTGTCTTCTGACTGTCACGTAGAGTAATGTGTCTTCTGACTGTCACGTAGAGTAATGTGTCTTCTGACTGTCACGTAGAGTAATGAGTCTTCAGACTGTCACGTAGAGTAGTGTGTCTTCAGACTGTCACGTAGAGTAATGCGTCTTCTGACTGTCACGTAGAGTAATGTGTCCTCAGACTGTCACGTAGAGTAATGTGTCCTCAGACTGTCACGTAGAGTAATGTGTCTTCAGACTGTCACGTAGAGTAATGTGTCCTCAGACTGTCACGTAGAGTAATGTGTCTTCAGACTGTCACGTAGAGTAATGCGTCTGACTGTCACGTAGAGTAATGTGTCCTCAGACTGTCACGTAGAGTAATCCCTCTCACCCCCCCCCCCCCCTTAAAAGATTTAGATGCACTACTGTTCCACTGGATGTCATAAGGTGAATGCACCAATTTGTAAGTCGCTCTGGATAAGAGCGTCTGCTAAATGACTTAAATGTAAATGTAAATGTAGATAAGGGGAGGAGACAGGTTAAAGGTCTTTTAACCCTTGAGACAATGGAGACATGAATTGTATGTGTGCCATTCAGAGGGTGAAACAAAAGATTTAGCTGACAGTTGGAGAGTTAAGAACTGCAGCGCTTGCAGGATTTCACACTCATCAGTTCCAGCCAACTGGACACAATTGAGGCTGTTCTGGAGGAGGGTGGGGGGACAACTCAATATTAGAAAGTTGTTCCTAATGTTTTGTACACTCAGTGTGTAGCAGATGAGGATCTGTAAGACAAAGTCTGAAGTGTCTCCACTAGGTGGTGCAACTGGGTAAAACGCTTCAGAAAGGTGGTTACGTGTGTTTGGTTTGAGGTCCTGGGTTTGAGGTCCTGGGTTTGAGTTCCTGGGTTTGAGGTCCTGGGTTTGAGGTCCTGGGTTTGAGGTCCTGGGTTTGAGGTCCTGGGTTTGAGGTCCTGGGTTTGAGGTCCTGGGTCCTCTGGATAAAATCATTCTGTAGGAGAGGTTACTACTACCTGCCAGCAGGTGGAGCTGTTATCCTCTGGATAAAAGCATTCTGCTGTAGGAGAGCCTTGGACCATGAAATCATACATGAAAATCCATTCCAACTCTGGTTTTGTCTTTGTCCAGGTCTGTACACAATAGAGTATAACTATGTTCCATCTTACAAATGGCAATTATTGCTAATTTACCCTGAATTGAAAGAGTAGATGTAACAGTATAACTTTAGACCGTCCCCTCGCCCATACCCGGGAGCGAACAGTCACCCATGAAGCATCGTTACCCATCGCTCCACAAAAGCCGCAGCCCTTGCAGAGCAAAGGGGAACAACTACTTCAAGGTCTCAGAGCGAGTGACGTCACCGATTGAAACGCTATTTAGCGCACACCGCTAACTAAGCTAGCCATTTCACATCCGTTACACCTGCACCACCGCTAACTAGCTAGTCGTTTCACATTGGTTACACTCACCCCCCTTTTGACCTCCTCCTTTTCCGCAGCAACCAGTGATCCGGGTCAACAGCATGAATGTAACAGTATAACTTTAGGCCGTCCCCTCGCCCATACCCGGGTACGAACCAGGGACCCTCTGCACACATCAACAACAGTCACCCACGAAGCATCGTTACCCATCGCTCCACAAAAGCCGCAGCCCTTGCAGAGCAAAGGGGGAACAACTACTTCAAGGTCTCAGAGCGAGTGACGTCACCGATTGAAACGCTATTTAGCGCACACCGCTAACTAAGCTAGCCGTTTCACATCAGTTACATAGACAGATTGATAACCCCCTAGAATGACTCCAAAAGACTCCTGAACACCTATTAAAATGGCTACTCAGACTATTTGCCCCCCTGTGAGAGTTCACTTCTTTACTATTAAATGAGGAGAGACTAACTTGTCACACAAGTCAGTTATAATTCAACTAAATCTATAATATAATGAGAGCTTTGCAATAGTGATGGCATTTCTGATGATCTGTTGAAAAGCCCCAAGACAAAAAGTACGAAGGTCTTTGAGAGCCAGGATACACCCCTTTCAACCTACTTGACGAACAACATATACATAGAATGAGTCACAAGGGGAGACTTTTTAAATGAGAAAGGAGTATCCCGTAGCCAGATAGCATTCGCTATAAATTATCGTTCAGTTTGGCCCTTAAGACGAGGTTCTAATCTCGTTCCTGGTATTTCATAGCACAAAAACGTCAACTCCAGACACTACCCCACACATCTAGTCTCAGACCTTATCTCCCCCAAGGCCAAAGGAGGGAGTGACTGGCGCACAGACATTGTGGAATCCAGTAATTGGTTGCCCATTAATCACACCCTCCCTTCACGTGGTTTAAGAATGATATTCTGCATAGCACCAGGAACATGTGAAAGACAAGCCTGACCTCTCCCCTCTCTGGGCCCCAGGTGACTGAGTCCCAGCTGAGGGAAGAAGTGCAACTGCCAACACCAGAGTCCAAAGGGATACATTCTAATAAGTATCTCACATCAGCATATTATGCAGATAGAATTATCTATGTTACCCAACTCATTCTGAATTCTTCCACCTCACACACACCCCCCCCCCTTCTACGCTGCTGCTACTCTGTTATCTATGTTACCCAACTCATTCTGATTCTTCCACTTCACACACACCCCCCCCTTCTACGCTGCTGCTACTCTGTTATCTATGCATAGTCACTTTAACTCTACCTACATGTACATATTACCTTGACTAACCGGTGCCCCCGAACGAACACTGACTCTGTACCAGTACCCCCTGTATATAGCCTCCACATTGACTCTGTACCGTAACACCCTGTATATAGCCTCCACATTGACTCTGTACCGTAATACCCTGTATATAGCCTCCACATTGACTCTGTACCGTAACACCCTGTATATAGCCTCCACATTGACTCTGTACCGTAATACCCTGTATATAGCATCCACATTGACTCTGTACCGTAATACCCTGTATATAGCCTCCACATTGACTCTGTACCGTAATACCTATATATAGCCTCCACATTGACTCTGTACCGTAATACCCTGTATATAACCTCCACATTGACTCTGTACCATAATAACCTGTATATAGCCTACACATTGACTCTGTACCGTAATACCCTGTATATAGCCTCCACATTGACTCTGTACCGTAATACCCTGTATATAGCCTCCACCTTGACTCTGTACCAGTACCCCCTGTATATAGCCTCCACATTGACTCTGTACCGTAATACCCTGTATATAACCTCCACATTGACTCTGTACCGTAATACCTATATATAGCCTCCACATTGACTCTGTACCGTAATACCCTGTATATAGCCTCCACATTGACTCTGTACCATAATACCCTGTATATAGCCTCCACATTGACTCTGTATATAGCCTCCACATTGACTCTGTACCATAATACCCTGTATATAACCTCCACATTGACTCTGTACCATAATACCCTGTATATAGCCTCCACATTGACTCTGTACCATAATACCCTGTATATAACCTCCACATTGACTCTGTACCATAATACCCTGTATATAGCCTCCACATTGACTCTGTACCGTAATACCCTGTATTTAGCCTCCACATTGACTCTGTACCGTAATACCCTGTATATAGCCTCCACATTGACTCTGTACCGTAATACCCTGTATATAGCCTCCACATTGACTCTGTACCGTAATACCCTGTATATAGCCTCCACATTGACTCTGTACCGTAATACCCTGTATATAGCCTCCACATTGACTCTGTACCGTAACACCCTGTATATAGCCTCCACATTGACTCTGTACCGTAATACCCTGTATATAGCCTCCACATTGACTCTGTACCGTAATACCCTGTATATAGCCTCCACATTGACTCTGTACCGTAATACCCTGTATATAGCCTCCACATTGACTCTGTACCGTAACACCCTGTATATAGCCTCCACATTGACTCTGTACCGTAATACCCTGTATATAGCCTCCACATTGACTCTGTACCGGTACCCCTGTATATAGCCTCCACATTGACTCTGTACCGTAATACCCTGTATATAGCCTCCACATTGACTCTGTACCGTAATACCCTGTATATAGCCTCCACATTGACTCTGTACCGGTACCCCCTGTATATAGCCTCCACATTGACTCTGTACCGTAATACCCTGTATATAGCCTCCACATTGACTCTGTACCGTAATACCCTGTATAAAGCCTCCACATTGACTCTGTACCGTAATACCCTGTATATAGCCTCCACATTGACTCTGTACCATAATACCCTGTATATAGCCTCCACATTGACTCTGTACCATAATACCCTGTATATAGCCTCCACATTGACTCTGTACCGTAATACCCTGTATATAGCCTCCACATTGACTCTGTACCATAATACCCTGTATATAGCCTCCACATTGACTCTGTACCATAATACCCTGTATATAGCCTCCACATTGACTCTGTACCGTAATACCCTGTATATAGCCTCCACATTGACTCTGTACCGTAATACCCTGTATATAGCCTCCACATTGACTCTGTACCGTAACACCCTGTATATAGCCTCCACATTGACTCTGTACCGTAATACCCTGTATATAGCCTCCACATTGACTCTGTACCGTAATACCCTGTATATAGCCTCCACATTGACTCTGTACCGTAATACCCCCTGTATATAGCCTCCACATTGACTCTGTACCGTAATACCCTGTATATAGCCTCCACATTGACTCTGTACCGTAATACCCTGTATAAAGCCTCCACATTGACTCTGTACCGTAATACCCTGTATATAGCCTCCACATTGACTCTGTACCATAATACCCTGTATATAGCCTCCACATTGACTCTGTACCATAATACCCTGTATATAGCCTCCACATTGACTCTGTACCGTAATACCCTGTATATAGCCTCCACATTGACTCTGTACCGTAATACCCTGTATATAGCCTCCACATTGACTCTGTACCATAATACCCTGTATATAGCCTCCACATTGACTCTGTACCGTAATACCCTGTATATAGCCTCCACATTGACTCTGTACCGTAATACCCTGTATATAGCCTCCACATTGACTCTGTACCGTAACACCCTGTATATAGCCTCCACATTGACTCTGTACCGTACTACCCTGTATATAGCCTCCACATTGACTCTGTACCGTAATACCCTGTATACAGCCTCCACATTGACTCTGTACCGTAATACCCTGTATATAGCCTCCACATTGACTCTGTACCGTAATACCCTGTATACAGCCTCCACATTGACTCTGTACCGTAATACCCTGTATATAGCCTCCACATAGACTCTGTACCGTAATACCCTGTATATAGCCTCCACATTGACTCTGTACCGTAATACCCTGTATATAGCCTCCACATTGACTCTGTACCGTAATACCCTGTATACAGCCTCCACATTGACTCTGTACCGGTACCCCCTGTATATAGCCTCCACATAGACTCTGTACCGTAATACCCTGTATACAGCCTCCACATAGACTCTGTACCGTACTACCCTGTATACAGCCTCCACATTGACTCTGTACCGTAATACCCTGTATATAGCCTCCACATTGACTCTGTACCGTAATACCCTGTATATAGCCTCCACATTGACTCTGTACCGTAATACCCTGTATATAGCCTCCACATTGACTCTGTACCGTAATACCCTGTATATAGCCTCCACATTGACTCTGTACCGTAATACCCTGTATATATCCTCCATATTGACTCTGTACCGGTACCCCCTGTATATAGCCTCCACATTGACTCTGTACCGTAATACCCTGTATATAGCCTCCACATTGACTCTGTACCGTAATACCCTGTATATAGCCTCCACATTGACTCTGTACCCTGTAATACCCTGTATATAGCCTCCACATTGACTCTGTACCGTAATACCCTGTATATAGCCTCCACATTGACTCTGTACCGTAATACCCTGTATATAGCCTCCACATTGACTCTGTACCGTAATACCCTGTATATAGTCTCCACATTGACTCTGTACCGTAATACCCTGTATATAGTCTCCACATTGACTCTGTACCGTAATACCCTGTATAAAGCCTCCACATTGACTCTGTACCGTAATACCCTGTATATAGCCTCCACATTGACTCTGTACCGTAATACCCTGTATATAGTCTCCACATTGACTCTGTACCGTAATACCCTGTATAAAGCCTCCACATTGACTCTGTACCGTAATACCCTGTATATAGCCTCCACATTGACTCTGTACCGTAATACCCTGTATATAGCCTCCACATTGACTCTGTACCGTAATACCCTGTATATAGCCTCCACATTGACTCTGTACCGTAATACCCTGTATATAGCCTCCACATTGACTCTGTACCGTAATACCCTGTATATAGTCTCCACATTGACTCTGTACCGTAATACCCTGTATATAGCCTCCACATTGACTCTGTACCGTAATACCCTGTATATAGCCTCCACATTGACTCTGTACCGGTACCCCCTGTATATAGACTCCACATTGACTCTGTACCGTAACACCCTGTATATAGCCTCCACATTGACTCTGTACCGTAACACCCTGTATATAGCCTCCACATTGACTCTGTACCGTAATACCCTGTATATAGCCCCCACATTGACTCTGTACCGTAATACCCTGTATATAGCCTCCACATTGACTCTGTACCGTAATACCCTGTATATAGCCTCCACATTGACTCTGTACCGTAATACCCTGTATATAGCCTCCACATTGACTCTGTACCGTAATACCCTGTATATAGCCTCCACATTGACTCTGTACCGTAATACCCTGTATATAGCCTCCACATTGACTCTGACCGTAACACCCTGTATATAGCCTCCACATTGACTCTGTACCGTAATACCCTGTATATAGCCTCCACATTGACTCTGACCGTAATACCCTGTATATAGCCTCCACATTGACTCTGTACCGTAATACCCTGTATATAGCCTCCACATTGACTCTGTACCGTAATACCCTGTATATAGCCTCCACATTGACTCTGTACCGTAATACCCTGTATATAGCCTCCACATTGACTCTGACCGTAATACCCTGTATATAGCCTCCACATTGACTCTGTACCGTAACACCCTGTATATAGCCTCCACATTGACTCTGTACCGTAATACCCTGTATATAGCCTCCACATTGACTCTGTACCGTAATACCCTGTATATAGCCTCCACATTGACTCTGTACCGTAATACCCTGTATATAGCCTCCACATTGACTCTGTACCGTAATACCCTGTATATAGCCTCCACATTGACTCTGTACCGTAATACCCTGTATATAGCCTCCACACTGACTCTGTACCGTAATACCCTGTATATAGCCTCCACACTGACTCTGTACCGTAATACCCTGTATATAGCCTCCACATTGACTCTGTACCGTAATACCCTGTATATAGCCTCCACACTGACTCTGTACCGTAATACCCTGTATATAGCCTCCACATTGACTCTGTACCGTAATACCCTGTATATAGCCTCCACATTGACTCTGTACCGTAATACCCTGTATATATCCTCCACATTGACTCTGTACCGTAATACCCTGTATATAGCCTCCACATTGACTCTGTACCGTAATACCCTGTATATAGCCTCCACACTGACTCTGTACCGTAATACCCTGTATATAGCCTCTCTGCCTCGCTACTGTTATTTTACTGCTGCTGTTATTTTACTGCTTATTTGTTACCTTCATTTCTTCTTATTATTTTTTGTGTGTATTTTTTAAAACTGCATTGTTGGTTAAGTGCATGTAAGTAAGCAGTTGGTTAAGTGCATGTAAGTAAGCAGTTGGTTAAGTGCATGTAAGTAAGCAGTTGGTTAAGTGCATGTAAGTAAGCAGTTGGTTAAGTGCATGTAAGTAAGCAGTTGGTTAAGTGCATGTAAGTAAGCAGTTGGTTAAGTGCATGTAAGTAAGCAGTTGGTTAAGTGCAGCATTTCACTGTAAAGTGCCGTATTTGGCGAATGTGACACACAAAAAAACATTTGATTTTATTGTAAGCCTGGGGGGGATGGTTCTACCAACCTAACATAGGGAATTGTTTTAAGGTGGTCACACCAAGGATCCTTTAGCTAATTCATTTAGAATTTTAGGTCACCTTATATGAAATAAAAACACAGTACCAGTCAACAGTTTGGACACACCTACATTCAAGGATTTTTCTTTATTTTTTATATTTTCTACATTGAAGAACAATAGTGAAGACATTAAAAACGATTAAATAACACATATGGAATCATGTAGTAACCAAAAAGTGTTTAAAAAAATGAAAGTATATTTCAGATTCTTCAAAGTAGCTACCCTTTGCCTTGATGACAGCTTTGCACACTCTTGGAATTCTCTCAACCAGTGTCATGAGGTAGTCACCTGGAATGCATTTTAATTAACAGGTGTGCCTTCTTAAAAGTCCATTTGTGGAATTTCTTTCCTTCTTAATGCGTTTGAGCCAATCAATTGTTGTGACAAGGTAGGGGTGGTATACAGAAGATAGCCCTCTTTGGCAAAAGACCAAGTCCATATTATGGCAAGAGCAGCTCAAATAAGCAAAGAGAAACAACAGTCCATCATTACTATAACACATGAAAGCCAATCAATGCAGAACATTAAGAACTTTGAAAGTTTCTTCAAGTGCAGTCGCAAAAACATCAAGCGCTATGATGAAACTGGCTCTCATGAGGACCGCCACAGGGAAGGAAGAGTTACCTCAGCTGCAGAGGATAAGTTCATAAGAGTTACCAGACTCAGAAATTGCTGCCCAAATAAATGCTTCACAGAGTTCAAGTAATGGACACATCTCAACATCAACTGTTCAAAAGAGACTGTGTGAATCAGGCCTTCAGGCCTAGCTGCAAAAAAAACACTACTAAAGGACACCAATTATAAGAGTCTTGCTTGTGCCAAGAAACACAAGCAATGGACATTAAACAAGTGGGAATCTGTCCTTTGGCCTGGAGTCCAAATTTGAGATTTTTGGTTCCAACCGCCGTGTCTTTGTGAGAAGCAGAGTAGGTGAACGGATGATCTTTGCATGTGTGGTTTCCACCATGAAGCATGGAGGAGGAGGTGTGATGGTGCTTTTCTGGTGACACTGTCTGATTTATTTAGAATTCAAAGCACACTTAACCAGCAAGGCTACAACCGCATTCTGCAGCGATATGCCATCCCATCTGGTTTGCGCTTAGTGGGACTATCATTTGTTTTTCAACAAGACAATGACCCAAAATACAACTCCAGGCTGTGTAAGGGCTATTTGACCAAGGAGAGTGATTGAGTGCTCCATCAGATGACCTGGCCTCCACAATCACCCGACCTCAACCCAATTGAGATGGTTTGGGATGAGTTGGACCGTAGAGTGAAGGAAAAGCAGCCAGGAAGTGGTCAGCATGTGTGGGAACTCTTTCAAGACTGTTGGAAAAGCATTCCAGGTGAAGCTGGTTGAGAGAATGCCAAGAGTGTGCAAAGCTGTCATTAATGCAAAGGGTGGCTACTTTGAAGAATCTCAAATGTGGAATTTGGCAAAAGGCACCTAAAGGACTCTCAGACCATGAGAAACAAGATTCTCTGGTATGATGAAACCAAGATTGAACTCTTTGGCCTGAAAGCCAAGCATCATGTCGGGAGGAAACCTGGCACCATCCCTACTGGGGAAGCATGGTGGTGGCAGCATTATGCTGTGGGGATGTTTTTAAGTGGCAGGAACTGGGAGACTAGTCAGGGTTGAGGAAAGATGAAAGGCGCAAAGTACAGAGAGATCCTTGATGAAAACCTGGTACAGAACTCAGGACATCAGACTGGGACTAAGGTTCCCCTTCCAACAGGACAACGAACCTAAGAACACAGCAAAGACAACGCAGGAGTGGCTTCGGGACAAGTCTCTGAATGTCCTTGAGGGACCCAGCCAGAGCCGGGACTTGAATCCGATCAAACATCTCTGGAGAGACCTGAAAATAGCTGTACAGTGATGCTCCCCATCCAACCTGACAGAGCTTGAAAGGATATGTAGAGAAGAATGGGAGAAACTCCCCAAATACAGTTGTGCCAAACTTGTAGCGTCATACCGGAGAAGACTCCAGGCTGTAATCGCTGCCAAAGATGCATCAACAAAGTACTGAGTAAAGGGTCTGAATACTAAATGAAATATTTCAGTTCTTTATTTTGTTATACATTTGCTTAAAAAAATGTTTTAATGTATTTGATTTTGTCGATATTGTGTGTAGATTGATGAACTATTTAATCCATTTAAGAATATGTCTGTAACGTAACAAAATGTGGAAAAAGTCCAGGGGTCTGAATGCTTTCCGAATGCAGTGTACTCCCATACATATTTTAAACTGGTAACCGGTTACCTTCAGACTAGTGTCGTGAGGGTCGTCCATAGACCAAACCGTTCCGACACTACAGATGTTTTCCTGAGAAGACTGATTTTCAGGATGTCTCATGGTCTGACAAACGTTGCTGTAACTCGGTCACTTTCCACCTCACATGCGGAAGGCTGACATAAGCAGCTGCTGTGGACACAGCCCATTAAAAAAAACATCTCTCTAGCTTAAACTGATGGATTTTGATAATAATAATATATTTGTATTATTATGCTATTTAGATTCAAGCGGAGTCGCAGACATCAACTCTAGGGGGGTTTTAAAATGGAAATTCCCACATGATGTTTGAGTTGGTTGAACTGATAGGATAGTGCTGCTGCTGTTCTGACCGCCCCCCCCCTTTACCATCTGTTGTCCAGACAAAGAACCAGCTGTCCCTGCACCCTCAGCCACCCCAGTTCCAGCCCCTGCTCCAGCCCCTGCTCCAGCCCCAGCCAAGGAGGAGGAGACGAAGAAGGAGCAGCCAGAGAGTCAGATGGTACAAGACAATGACAATACACTTCCTATCAATACATACAGTACATCACTAGGGGGACTCAAGGTAACAGCTCCCTCTCTCTCCTTCTCTCTCTCCCTCCACCTCTTTTCTCCTCTCTCTCGTTCTTCATCTCCTTCCCTCTCTCCATCAATCTCTCCCCCCCTGACCACTACCTCCAACCCCCTCTCTCCCCCTTGCTCTCTCCCTCCCTCTCCTTCCTCCCTCTCCCTCCTTCCCCCTCCCCTTCCTTCCTTATAGGAGAACAAATCGGCAGCAGTTGGTTCGTCTTGTAGTGAGGATGATGATGATGATGATGATGATGATGATGATGATGATGACGACAGTGATGAAGATAGTTCTGATGAGGAAAGTTCTGATGAGGAAAGTTCTGATGAAGATGACGATGAGGAAGATGAGGAAGATGATGACCTTGATGACAAGCCTCTGTCTTTGGTGTGGCCGGACACCAGATGTAAACAGGCCACCTATCTGTTCCTCCTGCCTATAGTCTTCCCTCTGTGGCTCACCGTGCCCGACGTCCGTAACCCGGTAAGGCCCACACACACCCACACGCCCACACACACCCACCAACACAGAAACACACACATACCCACAAATACACACATACCCACAAACACACACATACCCAGTAAAAAGAAAATACCACTGTAAGACAGCACCTTATGTAGTTTGGAAAAACATGAAAGTTGACCATGGACAGCAAAGTTCAAGTCAACTCAAGTACTATTGGAACCAGTGGAACTGAAGAAACTGGTGGAACTGATAGTTCTATGGAACTGATAGGACAGATAGGACTGATGGAACCAGTGGAACTGAGAACTGATAGAACTAGTGGAAATTATACAACTGATGGAACTGACGGAACCAGTGGAACTGACAGAACCGACGGAACTGGTGGAACTAAATAGATCTGGTGGAACTGGTGGAACTAGTGGACCTGATAGAACTAGTGGAACTGAAAGAACTAGTGGAACCGATAGAACTAGTGGAACTGATAGATCTAGTGGAACTGAAAAAACTAGTGGAACCGATAGAACTAGTGGAACTGATAGAACTGAAAGTACTAGTGGAACTGATAGAACTAGTAGAACTGAAAGAACTAGTGGAACTGATGGAACTAGTGGAACTGATGGAACTGATAGAACTAGTGGAACTGATAGAACTGAAAGTACTAGTGGAACTGATAGAACTAGTAGAACTGAAAGAACTAGTGGAACTGATGGAACTAGTGGAACTGATGGAACTGATAGAACTGAAAGTACCAGTGGAACTGATGGAACTAGTGGAACTGATGGAAGTGATGGAACTAGTGGAACTGATGGAAGTGATGGAACTAGTGGAACTGATGGAACTAGTGGAACTGATGGAACTAGTGGAACTGATGGAACTAGTGGAACTGATAGAACTAGTAGAACTGATAGAACTAGTAGAACTGAAAGAACTAGTGGAACTGATGGAACTAGTGGAACTGATGGAACTAGTGGAACTGATGGAACTAGTGGAACTGATGGAACTAGTGGAACTGATAGAACTAGTAGAACTGAAAGAACTAGTGGAACTGAAAGAACTAGTGGAACTGATGGAACTAGTGGAACTGATGGAACTAGTGGAACTGATGGAACTAGTGGAACTGATAGAGCTAGTGGAACTGATAGAGCTAGTGGAACTGATATAACTGATAGAACTGGTGGAACTGATGGAACTAGTGGAAGTGATGGAACTAGTGGAACTGATGGAACTAGTGGAACTGAAAGTACTAGTGGAACTGAAGGAACTGATAGAACTAGTAGAACTGAAAGAACTAGTGGAACGGATGTAACTAGTGGAACTGATGGAACTAGTGGAACTGATGGAAGTGATGGAACTAGTGGAACCGATGGAACTAGTAGAACTGAAAGAACTAGTGGAACTGAAATAACTAGTGGAACTGATGGAACTAGTGGAACTGATGGAACTAGTGGAACTGATGGAACTAGTGGAACTGATAGAACTAGTAGAACTGATATAACTGGTGGAACTGATATAACTGGTGGAACTGATGGAACTAGTGGAACTAGTGGAACTGATGGAACTAGTGGAACTGATGGAACTAGTGGACCTGATATAACTAGTGGAACTGATATAACTAGTGGACCTGATATAACTAGTGGACCTGATATAACTAGTGGAACTGATGGAACTAGTGGAACTGATGGAACTAGTGCAACTGATATAACTAGTGGACCTGATATAACTAGTGGACCTGATATAACTAGTGGACATGATATAACTAGTGGACCTGATATAACTAGTGGAACTGATATAACTAGTGGAACTGATATAACTAGTGGAACTGATGGAACTAATGGAACTGATAGAACTAGTGGAACTGATAGAACTAGTGCAACTGATAGAGCTAGTGGAACTGATGGAACTAGTGGAACTAGTGGAACTGATAGAGCTAGTGGAACTGATAGAGCTAGTGGAACTGATAGAGTTAGTGGAACTGATAGAACAAGTGGAACTAGTGGAACTGATAGAACTAGTGGAACTAGTGGAACTGATAGAGCTAGTGGAACTGATGGAACTAGTGGAACTGATTGAACTAGTGGAACTGATAGAATAAGTGGAACTGATAGAACAAGTGGAACTGATAGAACAAGTGGAACTGATGGAACTAGTGGAACTGATGGAACTAGTGGAACTGATGGAACTGATAGAACTGATAGAACTAGTGGACCTGAGAACTGATAGAACTAGTGGAACTAGTGGAACTGATAGAACTGATAGAGCTGATAGAACTAGTGGACCTGAGAACTGATAGAACTAGTGGAACTGATAGAGCTAGTGGAACTAATAGAGCTAGTGGAACTGATAGAACTAGTGGAACTGATAGAACTAGTGGAACTGATGGAACTAGTGGAACTGATAGAACTAGTGGAACTGATAGAACTAGTGGAACTGATAGAACCTGATAGAACTAGTGGACCTGATAGAACTGATAGAACTGATAGAGCTAGTGGACCTGATAGAACTAGTGGACCTGATAGAACTGATAGAACTGATAGAACTGATAGAGCTAGTGGAACTGATGGAACTGATGGAACTTATAGAACTAGTGGACCTGAGAACTGATAGAACTAGTGGAACTGATAGAACTAGTGGAACTGACAGAACTGGTAGAACTAGTGGAACTGATAGAACTGGTAGAACTAGTGGAACTGATAGAACTAGTAGAACTAGTGGAACTGATAGAACTAGTAGAACTAGTGGAACTGATAGAACTAGTAGAACTGATAGAACTGGTAGAACTGATAGAACTGGTAGAACTAGTGGAACTGATAGAACTAGTAGAACTGATATAACTGGTGGAACTGATATAACTGGTGGAACTGATGGAACTAGTGGAACTAGTGGAACTGATGGAACTAGTGGAACTGATGGAACTAGTGGAACTGATGGAACTAGTGGAACTGATATAACTAGTGGACCTGATATAACTAGTGGAACTGATATAACTAGTGGACCTGATATAACTAGTGGACCTGATATAACTAGTGGAACTGATATAACTAGTGGAACTGATATAACTAGTGGAACTGATGGAACTAATGGAACTGATAGAACTAGTGGAACTGATAGAACTAGTGCAACTGATAGAGCTAGTGGAACTAGTGGAACTGATGGAACTAGTGGAACTAGTGGAACTGATAGAGCTAGTGGAACTGATAGAGCTAGTGGAACTGATAGAGTTAGTGGAACTGATAGAACAAGTGGAACTAGTGGAACTGATAGAACTAGTGGAACTAGTGGAACTGATAGAGCTAGTGGAACTGATGGAACTAGTGGAACTGATTGAACTAGTGGAACTGATAGAATAAGTGGAACTGATAGAACAAGTGGAACTGATAGAACAAGTGGAACTGATGGAACTAGTGGAACTGATGGAACTAGTGGAACTGATGGAACTGATAGAACTGATAGAACTAGTGGACCTGAGAACTGATATAACTAGTGGAACTGATAGAACTAGTGGAACTGATAGAACTGATAGAGCTGATAGAACTAGTGGACCTGAGAACTGATAGAACTAGTGTAACTGATAGAGCTAGTGGAACTGATAGAGCTAGTGGAACTGATAGAACTAGTGGAACTGATAGAACTAGTGGAACTGATAGAACTAGTGGAACTAGTGGAACTGATAGAACTAGTGGAACTGATAGAACCTGATAGAACTAGTGGACCTGATAGAACTGATAGAGCTAGTGGACCTGATAGAACTAGTGGACCTGATAGAACTGATAGAACTGATAGAGCTAGTGGAACTGATGGAACTGATGGAACTTATAGAACTAGTGGACCTGAGAACTGATAGAACTAGTGGAACTGATAGAACTGGTAGAACTAGTGGAACTGATAGAACTAGTAGAACTAGTGGAACTGATAGAACTAGTAGAACTAGTGGAACTGATAGAACTAGTAGAACTGATAGAACTGGTAGAACTGATAGAACTGGTAGAACTAGTGGAACTGATAGAACTAGTAGAACTGAAAGAACTAGTGGAACTGATAGAACTAGTAGACCTGATGGAACTAGTGGACCTGATGGAACTGGTAGAACTGAAAGAACTAGTGGACCTGATGGAACTAGTGGACCTGATAGAACTGGTAGAACTAGTGGAACTAGTGGACCTGATAGAACTAGTGGAACTAGTGGAACTGATAGAACTGGTGGAACTGAGAACTGGTGGAACTGGTAGAACTGGTAGAACTAATAGAACTGGTAGAACTAATAGAAGTGGTAGAACTAATAGAACTGATAGAACTAGTGGAACTGGTGGAACTGATGGAAGTGACTTACTCAAATTCCTATAATCCTTGCCTGTATTTGATGTTGTCATTTACTGTCCCTGAGTCTATCAAACTGTATGGTGGAAGTATACCTCAGCTAGGCAGTGACAGAAGACATTGCTTTTCTCTATCTTTTCTGCAGATATATAAGAGGTTTTTTGTGATCACCTTCCTGGGGTCTATCCTATGGATCGCCGTCTTCTCCTACCTCATGGTGTGGTGGGCACATCAGGTAAGTTATACTAACTGCATCCCCAGGCTTTTGTATGAGTCAAGTGAACAAGAATAGTAGAATAATTAAAGAAGGCTGGTAGAAGAGGTAGTCTTCCTTTTGGCACTACCGCTACTGAGTCAAATAGAACAAACTATTAGAACCAACACCCAGTGTTACTCTCACTACCGCTACTGAGTCAAATAGAACAAACTATTAGAACCAACACCCAGTGTTACTCTCACTACCACTACTGAGTCAAATAGAACAAACTATTAGAACCAACACCCAGTGTTACTCTCACTACCGCTACTGAGTCAAACACTATTAGAACCAACACCCAGTGTTACTCTCACTACCACTACTGAGTCAAATAGAACAAACGATTAGAACCAACACCCAGTGTTACTCTCACTACCGCTACTGAGTCAAATAGAACAAACTATTAGAACCAACACCCAGTGTTACTCTCACTACCGCTACTGAGTCAAACACTTTTAGAACCAACACCCAGTGTTACTCTCACTACCACTACTGAGTCAAACACTATTAGAACCAACACCCAGTGTTACTCTCACTACCGCTACTGAGTCAAATAGAACACTATTAGAACCAACACCCAGTGTTCCTCTCACTACCGCTACTGAGTCAAATAGAACACTATTAGAACCAACACCCAGTGTTCCTCTCACTACCGCTACTGAGTCAAATAGAACACTATTAGAACCAACACCCAGTGTTACTCTCACTACCGCTACTGAGTCAAATAGAACACTATTAGAACCAACACCCAGTGTTACTCTCACTACCACTACTGAGTCAAATAGAACACTATTAGAACCAACACCCAGTGTTACTCTCACTACCACTACTGAGTCAAATAGAACACTATTAGAACCAACACCCAGTGTTACCCTCACTACCACTACTGAGTCAAATAGAACACTATTAGAACCAACACCCAGTGTTACCCTCACTACCACTACTGAGTCAAATAGAACACTATTAGAACCAACACCCAGTGTTACTCTCACTACCACTACTGAGTTAAATATAACACTATTAGAACCAACACCCAGTGTTCCTCTCACTACCACTACTGAGTCAAATAGAACAAACTATTAGAACCAACACCCAGTGTTACTCTCACTACCGCTACTGAGTCAAATAGAACACTATTAGAACCAACACCCAGTGTTACTCTCACTACCGCTACTGAGTCAAATAGAACACTATTAGAACCAACACCCAGTGTTACTCTCACTACCACTACTGAGTCAAATAGAACAAACTATTAGAACCAACACCCAGTGTTACTCTCACTACCGCTACTGAGTCAAATAGAACACTATTAGAACCAACACCCAGTGTTACTCTCACTACCACTACTGAGTCAAATATAACACTATTAGAACCAACACCCAGTGTTCCTCTCACTACCACTACTGAGTCAAATAGAACAAACTATTAGAACCAACACCCAGTGTTACTCTCACTACCGCTACTGAGTCAAATAGAACACTATTAGAACCAACACCCAGTGTTACTCTCACTACCGCTACTGAGTCAAATAGAACACTATTAGAACCAACACCCAGTGTTACTCTCACTACCACTACTGAGTCAAATAGAACAAACTATTAGAACCAACACCCAGTGTTACTCTCACTACCGCTACTGAGTCAAATAGAACACTATTAGAACCAACACCCAGTGTTACTCTCACTACCACTACTGAGTCAAATATAACAAACTGTTCCTATTAGAACCAAACACAACACCTTGTTTCTGTCAGGTGGGAGAGACCATAGGCATCTCAGAGGAGATCATGGGCCTAACTATCCTGGCTGCAGGAACGTCCATCCCTGACCTCATCACTAGTGTTATTGTGGCCCGTAAAGGACTGGGGGATATGGCTGTGTCCAGTTCTGTGGGCTCCAACATCTTCGACATCACCATGGGGTGAGTGCCATCACCTTCACACTGAAGGATGTTCAACTACACTAAAGCTGCCCTTAAGAAAAATCAAGTTTACTTAACTCAAATTCATTTTAAAAGCTAGTTCCCTACATCCCAAACTACTTAGTTATAAATTACCATATCTCAATCTGGAATGTCAGACTACAAAGGGCAAGAACAGATTACTCTCGAGCTGGGGATTTTCCCTGCAATCTGGAGCCATAATCATGCTTCATACTATTTTTTAAAAAATGTATATTTTTATGCATATCTAAGCATACCTCATGAGCTGTCTGTATCTTCCAGACTGGTGGTTCTTTTTTTATATTAACCAACTAAACTCTGCTAATATCTGGGTAAAAGATTGAAAGGAATGTGAGTCTTATTCAGTACATGTAGTTATTGCCCACTTTCTAAAGTCTATGAACCTTTCCAGCAGGAATGCCAGTTAAGATGGTTAGACAAGATAGCTACTCTAACTTGATTGATAACATGAAATGGCTTCTTGGTAGCTACTTATGAGGTTGGGAACCTATCAAGCTAAAGCCAATTTCATAAAATTGCTATGTGGTTAGTGTTATTACAGAGAAGAAAAAAGAAAATTAACACAAAAACAGGTCAAATTACATTTTAGTCAACGCTCTTATCCAGTGCAATTATGCTCAAGTGCCTTGATCAAAGGCACATCCACATAGTGTTCACATTGTCGGCTAGGGTATTCCAGACAAACCTTTCAGTTCCTGGCCCAACACGCTAACCGCTAGGCTACCGGCTGCCCTATTTGAGGGAGCATGTGCCCCCTAAGGGCATGACGCCACTGCTCTGGATTCAGATGTTAACCAAATGTGTAATTTGGCCTATTAAACACAAAAACTATGTTTTAAGTGAGAAGTAGGAAGGTCTGTTGCATAAAAATAAAATTAATTATTGCTTAGTTCACCCATATTTTATTTTTGTAAATAACAGTAGTATGCAGTTCCAGTAGTTAGCTACACCACTACATGGTAAAACAGTAGTATGCAGTTCCAGTAGTTAGCTACACCACTACATGGTAAAACAGTAGTGTGCAGTTCCAGTAGTTAGCTACATGGTAAAACAGTAGTGTGCAGTTCCAGTAGTTAGCTACACCGCTACATGGTAAAACAGTAGTGTGTAGTTCCAGTAGTTAGCTACACCGCTACATGGTAAAACAGTAGTGTGTAGTTCCAGTAGTTAGCTACACCGCTACATGGTAAAACAGTAGTGTGTAGTTCCAGTAGTTAGCTACACCGCTACATGGTAAAACAGTAGTGTGTAGTTCCAGTAGTTAGCTACACCGCTACATGGTAAAACAGTAGTGTGTAGTTCCAGTAGTTAGCTACACCGCTACATGGTAAAACAGTAGTGTGTAGTTCCAGTAGTTAGCTACACCGCTACATGGTAAAACAGTAGTGTGTAGTTCCAGTAGTTAGCTACACCGCTACATGGTAAAACAGTAGTGTGTAGTTCCAGTAGTTAGCTACACCGCTACATGGTAACACAGTAGTGTGTAGTTCCAGTAGTTAGCTACACCGCTACATGGTAAAACAGTAGTGTGTAGTTCCAGTAGTTAGCTACACCGCTACATGGTAAAACAGTAGTGTGTAGTTCCAGTAGTTAGCTACACCGCTACATGGTAACACAGTAGTGTGTAGTTCCAGTAGTTAGCTACATGGTAAAACAGTAGTGTGTAGTTCCAGTAGTTAGCTACATGGTAAAACAGTAGTGTGTAGTTCCAGTAGTTAGCTACACCACAACATGGTAAAACAGCTGTTAACTACTGAAAACACTACCAACATTTGAATTCAGTTGAACTACCACCAAGCTACTCCAAAATTTATTCACATTCCTAGATGTAGTTCACTAGTCCCCAGAACTATGGGCTAACATCCTGTAACTGGTTCAGGCTCTGAGAAAGAGGCTTAAAGGACTATGGAAAAAAGGGGTTATGAGTCCAATTGATTAAAATTTGTCGACCTAGCTGTACAAGGTAATAATATCTCCCCCCCCCCCCCCTAGCTGTACAAGGTAATAATATCTCCCCCCCTAGCTGCACAAGGTAATAATATCTTTCTCTTCCCCCCCCCAGCCTGCCAGTCCCGTGGTTATTGTGGTCGTCGTTCCATGGTTTTGCTCCGGTGCCCGTCAGCTCCAACGGTCTGTTCTGTGCCATTGTGTTGCTCTTCCTCATGCTCCTCTTCGTCATCATCAGTATTGCTGTGTGTAAGTGGAGGATGAACAAGATGCTGGGATCTACCATGTTCCTTCTCTATTTTGTCTTCCTGGTGCTGAGTGTTCTGCTAGAGGACAGAGTTATCATCTGTCCTGTGTCCATCTGACACTATTGTCTTCCTGGTGCTGAGTGTTCTGCTAGAGGACAGAGTTATCATTGGTTGAATTTATTTGACAATTTGTCAAATACATATGGGCACTTCAGCCGGTGACACCTCCACAAAATAGTTTGCTTCATAACATGAGATAATTAGTACAATTTCCTAATAAACATTAAGTGCACACACACCCAAACGTACACGCACACACACAAATGCATACACACACACACAGAAAGATACACACACGTGCTGGAGGATCAAGTCATTATATGCTCTGTTTCCATCTGAGACTGATTGTGTGAGGCCTCTCTTTTGGGGCTGATTGTGTGAGGCCTCTCTTTTGGGGCTGATTGTGTGAGGCCTCTCTTTTGTCCAGCATGGTGTCTGACCAGATGAGTCTACAGGCATGGTTCCAAATTAAATAGATACTTCAGTTTAAAGAAAGTCGCTAACTAGCATTTGCGAGTAGATACCATAGGCTTCCAGTCATTGCGCTAACACTAGTTAGCATTGGCTCACGGAACTACCTCTAATTTTCTTCATATTGGATGCAGAGACATACAGATGGTATCCATGAGTTCATTTGACTCTGGGGAAGTACATAAAGTGCTTCTTTGCCAACATCCAGAAGTATCCCTTCAACATTTTTCATTGGTAGCACTGGTGCTCCCAACTTTAAAAAGTTAGGAGCACCACATGAAACTTAGAAGCACCAGAAAACAGGATGTGTTTAATTCAGAGATACAGCCTATATTAGGCTTTTATGAATTCTACTTTTGAAGCATGTGTTGTGTCCTAGAAACTAATATGTAACACGGTAAAGAAATGTGTTTATTATAAAAGCTAAAATGTTGATACTAATACCTGTCATTGACATTACAAAAGTTATTGCATTGTGTAAAAGCACAATTTTCCTATTGAGATACATTGAATTGGAAATTGTACACTGTCCCTTTAAACACTTCAGGTTTGTGATGACAACATGCAAGAGATCTGTCATTCATTCATTGCTGTGATCATTGACCTCCTGAAGAAGATATCCCTCTTCCTTTCTTTCTGTGTCCCCAGATGTTCGGATATACTGGTGAAGTTACCAGGTTGTTAGCTAGCTAGCCAATGAGGTAACATGACTGAACGAAGTATAAACAAGTGGTTAACGACGCACAAGTAGTTTTGGAATGGCCCAAAACATAATTTCAGAATGTAAAATGTGGTCCCTGCGATCCGCTATAGACAATCCGCTATAGACAAGTTGGTTGTTTCGCAAGCTAGCTACCTAGCAAATTTTAGCCATATTACAATAGACACCTCTATTAGAAAACACATCAAAACAAGACATGGTATTAACAAGATCAAACGAGTCACTTACTATTCGCCACATGGCAGCTTCTCGTCATTGTAGCTAGCTGTCTGGCCATCCAGAACCATAACAACACATGGCAGCTTCTCGTCATTGTAGCTAGCTGTCTGGCCATCCAGAACCATAACAACACATGGCAGCTTCTCGTCATTGTAGCTATCTGTCTGGCCATCCAGAACCATAACAACACATGGCAGCTTCTCGTCATTGTAGCTAGCTGTCTGGCCATCCAGAACCATAACAACACATGGCAGCTTCTCGTCATTGTAGCTAGCTGTCTGGCCATCCAGAACCATAACAACACATGGCAGCTTCTCGTCATTGTAGCTAGCTGTCTGGTCATCCAGAACCATAACAACACATGGCAGCTTGTTGTCATTGTAGCTAGCTGTCTGGCCATCCAGAACCATAACAACACATGGCAGCTTGTTGTCATTGTAGCTAGCTGTCTGGCCATCCAGAACCATAACAACACATGGCAGCTTGTTGTCATTGTAGCTAGCTGTCTGGCCATCCAGAACCATAACAACACATGGCAGCTTGTTGTCATTGTAGCTAGCTGTCTGGCCATCAGAACCATAACAACACATGGCAGCTTCTCGTCATTGTAGCTAGCTGTCTGGCCATCCAGAACCATAACAACACATGGCAGCTTCTTGTCATTGTAGCTAGCTGTCTGGCCATCCAGAACCATAACAACACATGGCAGCTTCTCGTCATTGTAGCTAGCTGTCTGGCCATCCAGAACCATAACAACACATAGCAGCTTGATGTCATTGTAGCTAGCTGTCTGGCCATCAGAACCATAACAACACATGGCAGCTTCTCGTCATTGTAGCTAGCTGTCTGGCCATCCAGAACCATAACAACACATAGCAGCTTGTTGTCATTGTAGCTAGCTGTCTGGCCATCAGAACCATAACAACACATGGCAGCTTCTCGTCATTGTAGCTAGCTGTCTGGCCATCCAGAACCATAACAACACATTAAAGCTATTCACTTTATTGTACAGTAGAAGATGTTTTAACTCAGTTTTTAGGGAAACACTTGTGACATTCTCTCGTTGGGTTAAACCACAGAAGATATTTTGACCTGGTTGGGCTAGAAGCAGGCCGTTTTCGCTGTGGTAATGATATAACCATGACGCTAACTAATCTGTTCTCACTTTGTTCTCTAACTGTGGTACAGAGAAGCCTGATCATTACAATGTATTATCTGGGAGATTCTTTTCCTAGTCGCTCCCAAAATAAAACTACTGGTCATACAACAAAATATTTCATATGCCACCAAACTGGTCGCACTTAACAGCCCCCAGTCACTGTCCGGCTCGATGGACCTTTGAATGCATCATCAAAATATCCCAATCATTTAATTTCTAAAAGCTGTAGCAATGTCTACATTGAGTCGTTGGTGGATTACGACTATCCGAGGCTCTCTGACTGGCAACACAGTCAACACAATGTCAATTGAGATGTTGCCAAATTTCAAATCACTTAAAAAATGTCTGGTTTTGACTTTCAGAAATGCTGACCTAAGTATAAAGAAGTGCGAGTAGTGAAACGAGTTGTATTATTTATTTTATTAATAATATAATATTATTACCAACAATTACTTTATTGCTTTAAGTAACGTGATAAAAGCCCAAGTAGAAAACAAGGCAGTTGAATAATAGATGAAAAGCTACTGTTCTCACTCAGTAGAAAACAAGGCAGTTGAATAATAGATGAAAAGCTACTGTTCTCACTCAGTAGAAAACAAGGCAGTTGAATAATAGATGAAAAGCTACTGTTCTCACTCAGTAGAAAACAAGGCAGTTGAATAATAGATGAAAAGCTACTGTTCTCACTCAGTAGAAAACAAGGCAGTTGAATAATAGATGAAAAGCTACTGTTCTCACTCAGTAGAAAACAAGGCAGTTGAATAATAGATGAAAAGCTACCGTTCTCACTCAGTAGAAAACAAGGCAGTTGAATAATAGATGAAAAGCTACCGTTCTCACTCAGTAGAAAACAAGGCAGTTGAATAATAGATGAAAAGCTACCGTTCTCACTCAGTAGAAAACAAGGCAGTTGAATAATAGATGAAAAGCTACCGTTCTCACTCAGTAGAAAACAAGGCAGTTGAATAATAGATGAAAAGCTACTGTTCTCACTCAGTAGAAAACAAGGCAGTTGAATAATAGATGAAAAGCTACCGTTCTCACTCAGTAGAAAACAAGGCAGTTGAATAATAGATGAAAAGCTACTGTTCTCACTCAGTAGAAAACAAGGCAGTTGAATAATAGATGAAAAGCTACTGTTCTCACTCAGTAGAAAACAAGGCAGTTGAATAATAGATGAAAAGCTACCATTCTCACTCAGTATCAAGGTTATTTATGTTTGTATTCAGATCCGATTTCCTATTTTATATTTAGTTTTATACAAACATTTCATTTTCGTTTTCATGTTATTTAGTTTCAATGTTAGTGTCACGTCTACCCCCCTCTGGAGATCGACGTTGCCGGTTTACGAAAAACCGGTCCTGGGGTCCATCATTACCTACATGTCATCATGAACCTCCATTACCTCCCCTTTATCCGTCACTCCCTTAGGTCCCCAGGCAGTATGATGCTGTGAGATGAAGCTACTGTTGTCTGGTTCTATGTTTGTTGTTTTATTAAACGTTTCGCCTGCTTCTCCACTCACAGCGTCTTTGTTTACAGTTAGGAACAGAAAGTAGCGTATGTGGGGTTGGGGGGGGTTTACCACTAAATTATTGTCAAAATTAATATAACCAGAAATGAGCTGTTTGGTCTAATTAAGTTTAGACATGCGTGGAGCAAGCAGTCATTTAGCTTTTTGGTCTATTAAGGTCTTGTATGGTGCTCATCTCAATGGGCGCATGCCTCTGCTCAGACACGGCATTCTTCTGCCAGATCTTGCATCACCTGGACAGGTGTTTAACATATCAGCTAACCATAGAGTAGTTGCTGCCTTGGCTAATGGGGATCCATAATAAATACAAATAAACTCAGGAAAAAAAAGAAACATCCCTTTTTGAAAGACCCCTGTCTTTCAAAGACCATTTGTAAAAATCCAAATAACTTCACAGATCTTCATTGTAAAGGGTTTAAACACTGTTTCCCTGCTTGTTCAATGAACCATAAACAATTAATGAACATGCACGTGTGGAATGGTCGTTAAGACACTAACAGCTATGAAAACTTAGGACACTAAAGAGGCCGTTCTACTGACTATGAAAAACACCAAAAGAAAGATGCCCAACGTCGCCTATGGGCACAAACCCACCGTCGCTGGACCAGACAGGACTGGCAAAAAAGTGCTCTTCACTGACGAGTCGTGGTTTTGTCTCACCAGCGGTGATGGTCGGATTTGCGTTTATCGTCGAAGGAATGAGCGTTACACCGAGGCCTGTACTCTGGGGCGGGATCGATTTGGAGGTGGAGGGTCCGTCATGGTCTGGGGCGGTGTGTCACAGTATCATCGGACCGAGCTTGTTGTCATTGCAGGTAATCTCAACGCTGTGCGTTACAGGGAAGACATCCTCCTCCCTCATGTGGTACCCTTCCTGCAGGCTCATCCTGACATGACCCTCCAGCATGACAATGCCACCAGCCATACTGCTTGTTCTGTGTGTGATTCCCTGCAAGACAGGAATGTCAGTGTTCTGCCATGGCCAGCGAAGAGCCTAGATCTCAATCCCATTGAGCATGTCTGGGACCTGTTGGATCGGAGGGTGAGGGCTAGGGCCATTCCCCCCAGAAATATCTGGGAACTTGCAGGTGCCTTGGTGGAAGAATAGGGTAACATCTCACAGCAAGAACTGGCAAATCTGGTGCAGTCCATGAGGAGGAGATGCACTGCAGTACTTAATGCAGCTGGTGGCCACACAAGATACTGACTGTTACTTTTGATTTTGATCCCCCCTTTGTTAAGGGACACATTATTCCATTTATGTTAGTCAAATGTCTGTGCAACTTGTTCAGTTTATGTCTCAGTTGTTGAATCTTGTTATGTTCATACATATATTTACGCATGTTAAGTTTGCTGAAAATAAACGCAGTTGACAGTGAGAGGGTGTTTCTTTTTTTGCTGAGTTTACATCATAATATAGGTCACGTTCCCCTGCTTAGAAGTTGCATGCATCAACCAATGGTTGTGTGCCACGTCATCGACTGACAGATTGATATAACATAATGATGCAATTATCTGATATGTAAAATACCTATCCAGGTGTTGCAAGATCCGGCAATGTCTAAGCAGTGGAACACAGCCAATATCTGTGGTGCAGTTCATGGCAACACCATCTTGATGGGTCTACCTTTAAATTAAAATCCGCCAGATTCAGAAGCTTGAAACCCCAAAAAATGTTTGGCCGTAATTTTGAGAAGAAAATCTAAAACTTAATATAATTCATGATGATTTTTATTTAATTTGGATTCAAAGATAATAGTTTCAGTATAGTTTTAATTTTTCAAACAGGTTTGTTAATTATTTTATTTCAGTTTACTACATAGTTTTTTCAAGATGAGTTTCAGTTTTAGTTTCCTATAATAACTGTCCTCAGTATGACTCAAAAATATCAGAGTAATAGATGATGTGATTTATCATTGACATCTAATGATAGTGTTGGAGTAGTGTTTGGCCACGCAGTCGTGGGTGAACAGAGAGTACAGGAGGGACTAAGGAACACCATAGTGCCCACGAAGCTCATCACAAAGCTAAGGACCCTGGGACTAAACACCTCCCTCTGCAACTGGATCCTGGACTTCCTGACGGGCCGCGCCCAGGTGGTAAGAGTAGGCAAACAACACATGTTCAACATTAGGGCCCCTCAGGGGTGTGTTATTCTTACTACACGTGTCAACTCACTTGAAAAGCAGGAATCAGTTACATCAAGAAGACCTTTTCACATCTTGTACACAGGCCTTCTCTACACAAGGCTCAAAGCATTAACTTTTCATTCTTGATGCACCCATCCCGTTAACGGGATCATTTTCGTCAACCACCGCTGAATTGCAGAGCGCCAAATTCAAATGAAATTACTAAACATATTTAATTTTCATGCAATCACAAGCAATCACAAGTGCAATATATCAAAACACAGTTTAGCTTGTTGTTAATCCACCTGGCATGTCAGATTTCAATACAACCTTTCAGCAAAAGCATAACAAGCGTTTAGAACATCTCTCTCAGTAGACAAAATATTACAAACAGCTAGCAGCCAAGTAGATTGGTCACAAAAGTCAGAAAAGCAATAGATTAAAATGCTTACCTTTGATGAACTTAGGATGTTTGCACTCACGAGACTCCCAGTTACACAATAAATGTTCCCTTTGTTCCATAAAGATTATTTTTTTATAAATATAATTTAATAAATAAATTAAAATAATAAATAAATAGCTCCATTTGGTTGGCGTGTTATGTTCAGAAATCCACAGGCTCGAGCGGTCACGACATCACAGACGAAAATTCCAAATAGTATCCGTAATGTTCGTAGAAACATTTCAAACGTTTTTTATAATCAATCCTCAGGTTGTTTTTACAATATATAATCAATAATATATCAACTGGGTCTGTAGCTTCTTCAATAGGAGAGAGAGAGAAAATGGCTGCTCCAAGCTGTTGCACATACAAAACGCTGCTGGCACCCAGCCATACAATGACAGGATGTGATCTTTCTCGCTCATTTTTCAAAATAAAAGCCTGAAACTATGTCTAAAGACTGTTCACACCATGGGGAAGCCATAGGAAAAGGAATCTGGTTGATATCCCTTTAAATGGAGCGAAGGCAGGCTATAGAACATGGAGCTTTCAAAATAGAGGCCACTTCCTGGTTTGATTTTCCTCAGGTTTTCGCCTGCAATATCAGTTCTGTTATACTCACAGACAATATTTTTGACAATTTTGGAAACTTTATAGTGTTTTCTATCCTAATCTGACAATTATATGCAATATTCTAGATTCTGGGCCTGAGAAATAGGCCGTTTAATATGGGTAGGTTTTTCATCCAAACATCAAAATACTGCCCCCTACACTCCAAGAGGTTAAAACTTAGAATTCTAAAGTCTTTACCAGTAGTGCTGTGAAGCAAAGGATCGCGGTTACAATACTGCTACAACTAGCAGGCAGACAGAAAATGGTATTGTTGGAAATCAACTCCTTCAGTCAGTAGCTTAGTTATAGTTTTTGTAAAACTTCAGTCTACAGCAATTGTAGATCTTATCAAATTTAGGAAGGTCTAAAAGAGTCTACTGAGATACAACAATAATTGTATTAACACCCACACGCTTTTTGCGTTTCCTAAACTTCACTTAATCAATCCAATTGATTGTAAAATGGAACTCCACACGCAAGCCTAGTTAGTAAGATATCCGTCTTCAGCTTTCAGCTTCACGTCCTCGTCTCGTTAATAATCAAAAAATCAATTTCTCTTCCGGATACTTCCACTGCCAGGCCCAGTGCTGTTTCTTCTTTTCCATGTATTCGTTTTACCAGCCCTCTTCCTCGCTCATCATGCAACGGTATAGCCCAAATAATGATATTTTAGGCAAACCGATACTCTCGACATTATTATCTCGTTTTGCGCGTTCCACTTCCAGAGTAGTTTTAGATTTCTTTCAGGCGCAAATCATGTCATCCTTCATACTTTTAGAATCTCCTTCAACTAATTGTCCCATATCATGTCATTATTTTTCATTCGTCCAGTAGTCATTGTCCATTTGGAAGACCCATTCGCGACCAAGCTTTAACTGATGTCTTGAGATGTTGCTTCAATATATATATACACATAATTTCCCTCCCTCATGTCACCATCTATTTTGTGAAGTGCACCAGTCCCTCCTGCAGCAAAGCACCCCCACAACATGATACTGCCACCCCCGTGCTTCACGGTTGGGATGGTGTTCTTTGGCTCTGGCTATTTTATGGCGGTTTTGGAGCAGTGGCTTCTTCCTTGCTGAGCGGCCTTTCAGGTTATGTTGATATAGGACTCGTTTTACTGTAGATATAGATACTTTTGGACCTGTTTCCTCCAGCATCTTCAGAAGGTAATTTGCTGTTGTTCTGGGATGGATTTGCACTTTTCGCACCAAAGTACGTTCATCTCTAGGAGACAGAACGTGTCTCCTTCCTGAGCGGTATGACGGCTGTGTGGTCCCATGGTGTTTATATTTGCGTACTATTGTTTGTACAGATGAACGTGGTACCTTCAGGCATTTGGAAATTGCTCCCAAGGATGAACCAGACTTGTGGAGGTCTACAATTTTTTTCTAAGGTCTTGGCTGATTTCTTTTGAATTTCCCATGATGTCAAGCAAAGAGGCACTGAGTTTGAAGGTAGGCCTTGAAATACATCCACAGGTACACCTCCAATTGACTCAAATGATGTCAATTAGCCTATCAGAAGCTTCTAAAGCCATGACATCATTTTCTGGAATTTTCCAAGCTGTTTAAAAGGCACAGTCAACTTAGTGTATGTAAACTTCTGACCCACTGGAATTGTGATACAGTGAATTATAAGTGAAATAATCTGTCTGTAAACTATTGTTGGAAAAATTACTTGTGTCATGCACAAAGTAAATGTCCTAACCGACTTGCCAAAACTATAGTTTGTTAACAAGAAATGTGTGGAGTGGTTGAAAAACGAGTTTTAATGACTCCAACCTAAGTGTATGTAAACTTCTGACTTCAACTGTGTGTACAGTATATCATTGTAATGCATTCTCTTCGTTTCTATAGCGTTTTTAGTCCACACAGGTTTGGATGTTCATCCGGTTCACACAGGTTTGGATGTTAACGTTAATGGCAGTTCCAGACCTGCCAACCCTGTCCAACTTTTTAGAGTACCAGAGGCACGCGGCAAATTGGAGATTCAACTCGCAAATCTAGTGAGAAGGCATTTTAGAAGCATTGAGTCTAGCTAATACCGGACACTCATTCACTCTTCGTCGCGCAGTCTTCTAAACTCCCGACTCCATTTAATGTCAAGATGTTCATTTATCATTTTACTTTTGTAATGCTTTTGACGTGGATCATAATTACAGTTTCAGGTGGCATGATCCTCGTATTGTTACATGGAAAATACAACTAATGGGACGCAGAATTAAATGTAAATCACACTCGCACAAATGCGACCAGTTATTTTTCATATTTGCATTTCATTTCTTTCACTAGCAATTGCGAGTGAACTGCTGGCACTTTAGAGCCCACTGAATGTCCATCTTATGTTCGCTAACATTAGCTTGAAACAATTAGTGTTAACCTTTCCCCAACACACGGAGTCGAAACGGGATTTGTCCATGTGTTTATGTACAGCTGACAGTCGGCAAACTCAGCATCACAACAGGAGGAGCAGACACCGGGTAGCTACGTCCAATGATAATGATGATATTCATCTCCATGTCTGTTGACACAAACTCTGTATATGTCTGTGTGTTGCAGCTCGAGAATCGGGATGGTAGGTTTACTCAGTGGAATAATTTTTTATTAAAATGTTTTTAATTATTTATTTTTTAAATCCCTATTTATTTCTGCATACTTTTAACTTTGATCTCGTACCTGTGTACATGGACAGAGAATTGAGTAGTTGGTATGCAAAATACCTGCATGTTGGCAGGTCTGCAGTTCGCTTGGAACTCACCCTATATATCTGTCTCAGTTCGGGCTTCTCCTTCAGTGGAGGGTGGGTTTCCTTGAGCCACTTGGTGGCCCCTGTGCACGGTTACCCCAGGTTCCTCATGGGCCCCTGTGCACGGTTAACCCAGGTCCTCAGGGGCCCCAGTGCACAGTTAACCCAGGTCCTCAGGGGCCCCTGTGCACGGTTAACCCAGGTCCTCAGGGGCCCCTGTGCACGGTTAACCCAGGTCCTCAGGGGCCCCTGTGCACGGTTAACCCAGGTCCTCAGGGGCCCCAGTGCACAGTTAACCCAGGTCCTCAGGGGCCCCAGTGCACGGTTAACCCAGGTCCTCAGGGGCCCCAGTGCACGGTTAACCCAGGTCCTCAGGGGCCCCAGTGCACAGTTAACCCAGGTCCTCAGGGGCCCCAGTGCACGGTTAACCCAGGTCCTCAGGGGCCCCAGTGCACAGTTAACCCAGGTCCTCAGGGGCCCCAGTGCACGGTTAACCCAGGTCCTCAGGGGCCCCTGTGCACGGTTAACCCAGGTCCTCAGGGGCCCCTGTGCACGGTTAACCCAGGTCCTCAGGGGCCCCAGTGCACAGTTAACCCAGGTCCTCAGGGGCCCCAGTGCACGGTTAACCCAGGTCCTCAGGGGCCCCAGTGCACGGTTTACCCAGGTCCTCAGGGGCCCCTGTGCACGGTTTACCCAGGTCCTCAGGGGCCCCTGTGCACGGTTAACCCAGGTCCTCAGGAGCCCCTGTGCACGGTTAACCCAGGTCCTCAGGGGCCCCTGTGCACGGTTAACCCAGGTCCTCAGGGGCCCCTGTGCACGGTTAACCCAGGTCCTCAGGGGCCCCTGTGCACGGTTAACCCAGGTCCTCAGGGGCCCCTGTGCACGGTTAACCCAGGTCCTCAGGGGCCCCTCCTATGCAGATCAGGGCATCATAAGCCACCTTGGGTTCATCTTGTGGTTATGTGCACCAGGTGTTGTTTACCCCTCCCTGTTTCTCAGAAGCAAAAATGATTAGGAACAAATAGGGGTTTGTTCTACTCCTCCAGGCTCTCTCCATCTCGGGTCACACCATGTCCTTGGCTATACACCCAGACCAGCTGCAGGGAGCTAGAGGAGAATAATCCCTTTACAGAAGCACAGGATTAGTAGCTATCAATATTCATACAGATAGTGTAAACATAGCAGGTAAAAACATACTTTTCCCCCAATTGCTCAGTTTGGTCGGGCGGCCAGCTCTAGGAAGAGTCTTGGTGGATCCAAACTTCTTCCATTTAAGAATGATGGAGGCCACTGTGTTCTTGGGGAACTTCAATACTGCAGAATGATGGAGGCCACTATGTTCTTGGGGACCTTCAATGCTGCAGACATTGTTTGGTCCCCTTCCCCTGATCTGTGCCTCGACACAATACTGTCTCAGAGCTCTACGGACAATTCCTTCAACCTCATGGTTTGGTTTTTGCTCTGATGTGCACTGTCAACTGTGTGACCTTACGTAGACAGGTGTGTGCCTTTCCAAATCATGTCCAATCAATGGAATTTACCACAGGTGGACTCCAATCAAGTTGTAGAAACATCTCAAGGATGATCAACGGAAACAGGATGCACCTGAGCTCAATTTCGAGTCTCATAGCAAAGGGTCTGAATACTTAATAAATGAAATCTGAAATCTCTAAAAACCTGTTTTCGCTTTGTCATTATGTGGTATTGTGTGTAGATTGACGTGGAATTTATTTTAATTTAATCCGTTTTAGAATAAGGCTGTAACATAACAACATGTGGAAAAGGTCAAGGGACCTGAATACTTTCCGAAAGCACTGTACATTATAGTTCTCATACAGGGAGAGACTCCCTGTGATGGACTACCAACAAGCCTAGAGAGACATAAGTCACTGGTGGACCAAGTTCCTAATAGGTAGGCTTACCTTTCAAGAAGCCTCTATCAAAAACCAATAAGATAGCCTCATAACCAGTTACTAGGCTACATATTTATCTCCATAGTAATTGGGGGTCCTGTACGGCTCAGTTGGTAGAGCTTAGCAATTTGCAACACAAGTGTTGAGAGTTCGATTCCCACAGGGGACCAGTATGAACATTAATGCCCTCACTACTGTAAGTCACTCTGGTTATTATGAACATCTGCTAAATCACAAAAATGTCATTGTAAAATTAAGATTTATTTCTAACTGAAGGCAATGTTACTGGACCAGAGAGGAGAGAAAGGTTAATGTTACTGGACCAGAAAGGAGAGAAAGGTTAATGTTACTGGACCAGAAAGGAGAGAAAGGTTAATGTTACTGGACCAGAAAGGAGAGAAAGGTTAATGTTACTGGACCAGAAAGGAGAGAAAGGTTGCTGAAGGCAATGTTACTGGACCAGAGAGGAGAGAAAGGTTAATGTTACTGGACCAGAAAGGAGAGAAAGGTTAATGTTACTGGACCAGAAAGGAGAGAAAGGTTAATGTTACTGGACCAGAAAGGAGAGAAAGGTTGCTGAAGGCAATGTTACTGGACCAGAGAGGAGAGAAAGGTTGCTGAAGGCAATGTTACTGGACCAGAGAGGAGAGAAAGGTCAATGTTACTGGACCAGAGAGGAGATAAAGGTTGCTGAAGGCAATGTTACTGGACCAGAAAGGAGAGAAAGGTTAATGTTACTGGACCAGAAAGGAGAGAAAGGTTGCTGAAGGCAATGTTACTGGACCAGAAAGGAGAGAAAGGTTGCTGAAGGCAATGTTACTGGACCAGAGAGGAGAGAAAGGTTGCTGAAGGCAATGTTACTGGACCAGAAAGGAGAGAAAGGTTGCTGAAGGCAATGTTACTGGACCAGAAAGGAGAGAAAGGTTGCTGAAGGCAATGTTACTGGACCAGAGAGGAGAGAAAGGTTGCTGAAGGCAATGTTACTGGACCAGAGAGGAGAGAAAGGTTGCTGAAGGCAATGTTACTGGACCAGAAAGGAGAGAAAGGTTGCTGAAGGCAATGTTACTGGACCAGAGAGGGAAAGGTTGCTGAAGGCAATGTTACTGGACCAGAGAGGAGAGAAAGGTTGCTGAAGGCAATGTTACTGGACCAGAAAGGAGAGAAAGGTTGCTGAAGGCAATGTTACTGGACCAGAGAGGAGAGAAAGGTTGCTGAAGGCAATTTTACTGGACCAGAGAAGAGAGAAAGGTTGCTGGAGGCAATGTTACTGGACCAGAAAGGAGAGAAAGGTTGCTGAAGGCAATGTTACTGGACCAGAGAGGAGAGAAAGGTTAATGTTACTGGACCAGAAAGGAGAGAAAGGTTGCTGAAGGCAATGTTACTGGACCAGAAAGGAGAGAAAGGTTAATGTTACTGGACCAGAAAGGAGAGAAAGGTTGCTGAAGGCAATGTTACTGGACCAGAGAGGAGAGAAAGGTTGCTGAAGGCAATGTTACTGGACCAGAAAGGAGAGAAAGGTTGCTGAAGGCAATGTTACTGGACCAGAAAGGAGAGAAAGGTTGCTGAAGGCAATGTTACTGGACCAGAAAGGAGAGAAAGGTTGCTGAAGGCAATGTTACTGGACCAGAGAGGAGAGAAAGGTTGCTGAAGGCAATGTTACTGGACCAGAAAGGAGAGAAAGGTTGCTGAAGGCAATGTTACTGGACCAGAGAGGAGAGAAAGGTTGCTGAAGGCAATTTTACTGGACCAGAGAAGAGAGAAAGGTTGCTGGAGGCAATGTTACTGGACCAGAAAGGAGAGAAAGGTTGCTGAAGGCAATGTTACTGGACCAGAGAGGAGAGAAAGGTTAATGTTACTGGACCAGAAAGGAGAGAAAGGTTAATGTTACTGGACCAGAAAGGAGAGAAAGGTTGCTGAAGGCAATGTTACTGGACCAGAGAGGAGAGAAAGGTTGCTGAAGGCAATGTTACTGGACCAGAGAGGAGAGAAAGGTTGCTGAAGGCAATGTTACTGGACCAGAAAGGAGAGAAAGGTTGCTGAAGGCAATGTTACTGGACCAGAGAGGAGAGAAAGGTTGCTGAAGGCAATGTTACTGGACCAGAGAGGAGAGAAAGGTTGCTGAAGGCAATTTTACTGGACCAGAGAAGAGAGAAAGGTTGCTGGAGGCAATGTTACTGGACCAGAAAGGAGAGAAAGGTTGCTGAAGGCAATGTTACTGGACCAGAGAGGAGAGAAAGGTTAATGTTACTGGACCAGAAAGGAGAGAAAGGTTAATGTTACTGGACCAGAAAGGAGAGAAAGGTTAATGTTACTGGACCAGAAAGGAGAGAAAGGTTAATGTTACTGGACCAGAAAGGAGAGAAAGGTTAATGTTACTGGACCAGAAAGGAGAGAAAGGTTAATGTTACTGGACCAGAAAGGAGAGAAAGGTTAATGTTACTGGACCAGAAAGGAGAGAAAGGTTAATGTTACTGGACCAGAAAGGAGAGAAAGGTTAATGTTACTGGACCAGAAAGGAGAGAAAGGTTGCTTCAAAAGTTGTCACACTCCTTGATTCCTTTCACATTTTGTTGTGTTACAGCCTGAATTTAAAATGGATTGAGATGTGTGTAACTGACCTACACATCATATGCCATAACATCCAAGTAGAATTGTGTTTTTAGAGACAAATTAATACAAATGTAATAGCTGAAATGTTTTGAGTCAATATGGCAAGCTTAAATATGTTCAGGAGTAAAAATGTGCTTAACAAGTCACATAATAAGTTGCATGGAAAAACTCTGTGTGGAATAAAAGTGTTAATATGATTTTTGAATGACTACCTCATGTCTGTACCCCAAACAATACACTTTGGATGGTGTATTAATACATCCAGTTACTATAAAGATACAGGCGCCCTTCCTAACTCAGTTGCTGGAGAGGAAGGAAACCACTCAGGGATTTCACCATGAGGCCAATGGTGATTTAAAAACCGTTACAGAGTTTAATGGCTGTGATAGGAGAACACTGAGGATGGATCAACAACATGGTAGTTACTCCACAATACTAACCTAAAGGACAGTGAAAAGAAGGAAGCCTGTACAGAATACAAATATTCCAAAAGATGCATTCTGTTTGCAATAAGGCACTAAAGTAAAACTGCAAAAAAATGTGGCAAAGAAATACATTTTATTTCCTGAATACAAAGTGTTATGTTTGGGGAAAAACCAATACAACACATTACTGAGTACCACTCTCCGCATGATGGTGGCTGCATCATGTTATGGGTATAATTGCCATCGGCAAGGACTACATAGTTTTTTTAGGGTAAAAATAAATGGAATGGAGCTAAGCACAGCAAAAATCCTAGAGATAACCTGGTTCAGTCTGCTTTCCAACAGACACTGGGAGACAAATTCCCCTTTCAATCAGGATAATAACCTAAAACACAAGGCCAAATATACGCTGGAGTTGCTTACCAAGACAACACTGAATATTCCTGAGTGTTCTAGTTACAGTTTCAACATTAAATTGTCTTGAAACTCTATGGCAAGACCTTGAAAATGGTTGTCTAACAATGATCAACAACCAACTTGACAGAGCTTGACATTTTTTTAAAAAGAATAATCTGTAAATATTGTACAATCCAGGTGTGCAAACTCTTAAAGACTTACCCAGAAAGACTCACAGCTGTAATCCTTTCCAAAGGTGATTCTAACATGTATTGACTCAGGGGTGTGAATACTTATGTCAAGTAGATGTTTCTGTATTACATTTTTAAAACATTTGCAAATATTTTTTAAACATATTTTGAGTAGATGGGTGAGAAAAAGAACAGACTTAATCCATTTTGAATTCAGGCTATAACACAACTCAGAAGTGGCCCCACTGCCCAATTTCAGAAGACGATCTTTACTGTCCTAGATGGGTTTTTAAGTTCTGGTCAAATCACCCCAAAATAACATGACTTTTTGGCTATTTAACACCCTAAAATTGCCACTTTTTATACTTAGACGAAATTAATCAAGAATGTTACAAAACCTCCAGGGCGCCCTATTGTAGCGGGCATTGGTGCAGTAACAGCTCCTATTGTAGTTGGCATTGGTGCAGTAACGGCCCCTCTATCATTGATGCAGTAACGGCCCCTCTATCATTGGTGCAGTAACGGCCCCTCTATCATTGGTGCAGTAACGGCCCCTCGATCATTGATGCAGTAACGCCCCTCTATCATTGGTGCAGTAACGGCCCCTCTATCATTGGTGCAGTAACGGCCCCTCTATCATTGGTGCAGTAACGGCCCCTCGATCATTGATGCAGTAACGGCCTTCTATCATTGATGCAGTAACAGGCCCCTCTATCATCAGCTCCCCTCCTAAAGGACACCAGCAGTATGGTCTCAGAACAGCTCCCCTCCTAAAGGACACCAGCAGTATGGTCTCAGAACAGCTCCCCTCCTAAAGGACACCAGCAGTATGGTCTCAGAACAGCTCCCCTCCTAAAGGACACCAGCAGTATGGTCTCAGACCAGCTCCCCTCCTAAAGGACACCAGCAGTATGGTCTCAGAACAGCTCCCCTCCTAAAGGACACCAGCAGTATGGTCTCAGAACAGCTCCCCTCCTTTGTAAAGGACACCAGCAGTATGGTCTCAGAACAGCTCCCCTCCTAAAGGACACCAGCAGTATGGTCTCAGAACAGCTCCCCTCCTAAAGGACACCAGCAGTATGGTATCAGAACAGCTCCCCTCCTAAAGGACACCAGCAGTATGATCTCAGAACAGCTCCCCTCCTAAAGGACACCAGCAGTATGGTCTCAGAACAGCTCCCCTCCTAAAGGACACCAGCAGTATGGTCTCAGAACAGCTCCCCTCCTAAAGGACACCAGCAGTATGATCTCAGAACAGCTCCCCTCCTAAAGGACACCAGCAGTATGGTCTCAGACCAGCTCCCCTCCTAAAGGACACCAGCAGTATGGTCTCAGAACAGCTCCCCTCCTAAAGGACACCAGCAGTATGGTCTCAGAACAGCTCCCCTCCTAAAGGACACCAGCAGTATGGTATCAGAACAGCTCCCCTCCTAAAGGACACCAGCAGTCTGTTCTCAGAGCAGCTCCCCTCCTAAAGGACACCAGCAGTCTGGTCTCAGAACAGCTCCCCTCCTAAAGGACACCAGCAGTATGGTCTCAGAACAGATCCCCTCCTTTGTAAAGGACACCAGCAGTATGGTCTCAGAACAGCTCCCCTCCTAAAGGACACCAGCAGTATGGTATCAGAACAGCTCCCCTCCTTTGTAAAGGACACCAGCAGTATGGTCTCAGAGCAGCTCCCCTCCTAAAGGACACCAGCAGTATGGTCTCAGAACAGCTCCCCTCCTTTGTAAAGGACACCAGCAGTATGGTCTCAGAACAGCTCCCCTCCTTTGTAAAGGACACCAGCAGTATGGTCTCAGAACAGCTCCCCTCCTAAAGGACACCAGCAGTATGGTCTCAGAACAGCTCCCCTCCTAAAGGACACCAGCAGTATGGTCTCAGAACAGCTCCCTCCTAAAGGACACCAGCAGTATGGTCTCAGAACAGCTCCCCTCCTAAAGGACACCAGCAGTATGATCTCAGAACAGCTCCCCTCCTAAAGGACACCAGCAGTATGGTCTCAGAACAGCTCCCCTCCTAAAGGACACCAGCAGTATGGTCTCAGAACAGCTCCCCTCCTAAAGGACACCAGCAGTATGATCTCAGAACAGCTCCCCTCCTAAAGGACACCAGCAGTATGGTCTCAGACCAGCTCCCCTCCTAAAGGACACCAGCAGTATGGTCTCAGAACAGCTCCCCTCCTAAAGGACACCAGCAGTATGGTCTCAGAACAGCTCCCCTCCTTTGTAAAGGACACCAGCAGTATGGTCTCAGAACAGCTCCCCTCCTAAAGGACACCAGCAGTATGGTCTCAGAACAGCTCCCCTCCTAAAGGACACCAGCAGTATGGTATCAGAACAGCTCCCCTCCTAAAGGACACCAGCAGTATGATCTCAGAACAGCTCCCCTCCTAAAGGACACCAGCAGTATGGTCTCAGAACAGCTCCCCTCCTAAAGGACACCAGCAGTATGGTCTCAGAACAGCTCCCCTCCTAAAGGACACCAGCAGTATGATCTCAGAACAGCTCCCCTCCTAAAGGACACCAGCAGTATGGTCTCAGACCAGCTCCCCTCCTAAAGGACACCAGCAGTATGGTCTCAGAACAGCTCCCCTCCTAAAGGACACCAGCAGTATGGTCTCAGAACAGCTCCCCTCCTAAAGGACACCAGCAGTATGGTATCAGAACAGCTCCCCTCCTAAAGGACACCAGCAGTCTGGTCTCAGAGCAGCTCCCCTCCTAAAGGACACCAGCAGTCTGGTCTCAGAACAGCTCCCCTCCTAAAGGACACCAGCAGTATGGTCTCAGAACAGCTCCCCTCCTTTGTAAAGGACACCAGCAGTATGGTCTCAGAACAGCTCTCCTCCTAAAGGACACCAGCAGTATGGTATCAGAACAGCTCCCCTCCTTTGTAAAGGACACCAGCAGTATGGTCTCAGAGCAGCTCCCCTCCTAAAGGACACCAGCAGTATGGTCTCAGAACAGCTCCCCTCCTTTGTAAAGGACACCAGCAGTATGGTCTCAGAACAGCTCCCCTCCTTTGTAAAGGACACCAGCAGTATGGTCTCAGAACAGCTCCCCTCCTAAAGGACACCAGCAGTATGGTCTCAGAACAGCTCCCCTCCTAAAGGACACCAGCAGTATGGTCTCAGAACAGCTCCCCTCCTAAAGGACACCAGCAGTATGGTCTCAGAACAGCTCCCCTCCTAAAGGACACCAGCAGTATGATCTCAGAACAGCTCCCCTCCTAAAGGACACCAGCAGTATGGTCTCAGAACAGCTCCCCTCCTAAAGGACACCAGCAGTATGGTCTCAGAACAGCTCCCCTCCTAAAGGACACCAGCAGTATGATCTCAGAACAGCTCCCCTCCTAAAGGACACCAGCAGTATGGTCTCAGACCAGCTCCCCTCCTAAAGGACACCAGCAGTATGGTCTCAGAACAGCTCCCCTCCTAAAGGACACCAGCAGTATGGTATCAGAACAGCTCCCCTCCTAAAGGACACCAGCAGTCTGGTCTCAGAGCAGCTCCCCTCCTAAAGGACACCAGCAGTCTGGTCTCAGAACAGCTCCCCTCCTAAAGGACACCAGCAGTATGGTCTCAGAGCAGCTCCCCTCCTTTGTAAAGGACACCAGCAGTATGGTCTCAGAACAGCTCCCCTCCTTTGTAAAGGACACCAGCAGTATGATCTCAGACCAGCTCCCCTCCTTTGTAAAGGACACCAGCAGTATGGTCTCAGAGCAGCTCCCCTCCTAAAGGACACCAGCAGTATGGTCTCAGAACAGCTCCCCTCCTAAAGGACACCAGCAGTATGGTCTCAGAGCAGCTCCCCTCCTTTGTAAAGGACACCCGCAGTATGGTCTCAGAACAGCTCCCCTCCTAAAGGACACCAGCAGTATGGTCTCAGAACAGCTCCCCTCCTAAAGGACACCAGCAGTATGGTCTCAGACCAGCTCCCCTCCTAAAGGACACCAGCAGTATGGTCTCAGAACAGCTCCCCTCCTAAAGGACACCAGCAGTATGGTCTCAGAACAGCTCCCCTCCTAAAGGACACCAGCAGTATGGTCTCAGAACAGCTCCCCTCCTAAAGGACACCAGCAGTATGGTCTCAGAACAGCTCCCCTCCTTTGTAAAGGACACCAGCAGTATGGTCTCAGAGCAGCTCCCCTCCTTTGGAAAGGACACCAGCAGTATGATCTCAGACCAGCTCCCCTCCTTTGTAAAGGACACCAGCAGTATGGTCTCAGAGCAGCTCCCCTCCTAAAGGACACCAGCAGTATGGTCTCAGAACAGCTCCCCTCCTAAAGGACACCAGCAGTATGGTCTCAGAACAGCTCCCCTCCTAAAGGACACCAGCAGTCTGGTCTCAGAACAGCTCCCCTCCTAAAGGACACCAGCAGTCTGGTCTCAGAACAGCTCCCCACCAGCAGTCTGATCTCAGAACAGCTCCCCTCCAGCAGTCTGGTCTCAGAACAGCTCCCCTCCTAAAGGACACCAGCAGTCTGGTCTCAGAACAGCTCCCCACCAGCAGTCTGATCTCAGAACAGCTCCCCTCCAGCAGTCTGGTCTCAGAACAGCTCCCCTCCTAAAGGACACCAGCAGTCTGGTCTCAGAACAGCTCCCCACCAGCAGTCTGATCTCAGAACAGCTCCCCACCAGCAGTCTGGTCTCAGAACAGCTCCCCTCCTAAAGGACACCAGCAGTCTGGTCTCAGAACAGCTCCCCTCCTAAAGGACACCAGCAGTCTGGTCTCAGAACAGCTCCCCTCCTAAAGGACACCAGCAGTCTGGTCTCAGAACAGCTCCCCTCCTAAAGGACACCAGCAGTCTGGTCTCAGAACAGCTCCCCTCCTAAAGGACACCAGCAGTCTGGTCTCAGAACAGCTCCCCTCCTAAAGGACACCAGCAGTCTGGTCTCAGAACAGCTCCCCTCCTAAAGGACACCAGCAGTCTGATCTCAGAACAGCTCCCCTCCTAAAGGACACCAGCAGTCTGATCTCAGAACAGCTCCCCTCCAGCAGTCTGATCTCAGAACAGCTCCCCTCCAGTATTATGAACTATATTATTGAATCTCTTGATCCTCTCCCTGATAATACTTTGTTAGTTAGTTGTTAATAATACCTGGTTAGTTAGTTAGTTGTTAATAATACCTGGTTAGTTAGTTAGTTGTTAATAATACCTGGTTAGTTAGTTAGTTGTTAATAATACCTGGTTAGTTAGTTAGTTGTTAATAATACTTTGTTAGTTAGTTAGTTGTTAATAATACCTGGTTAGTTAGTTAGTTGTTAATAATACCTGGTTAGTTAGTTAGTTGTTAATAATACCTGGTTAGTTAGTTAGTTGTTAATAATACCTGGTTAGTTAGTTAGTTGTTAATAATAACTGGTTAGTTAGTTAGTTGTTAATAATACTTTGTTAGTTAGTTAGTTGTTAATAATACCTGGTTAGTTAGTTAGTTGTTAATAATACTTTGTTAGTTAGTTAGTTGTTAATAATACTTTGTTAGTTAGTTGTTAATAATACTTTGTTAGTTAGTTAGTTGTTAATAATACCTGGTTAGTTAGTTAGTTGTTAATAATACCTGGTTAGTTAGTTAGTTGTTAATAATACCTGGTTAGTTAGTTAGTTGTTAATAATACCTGGTTAGTTAGTTAGTTGTTAATAATACTTTGTTAGTTAGTTAGTTGTTAATAATACCTGGTTAGTTAGTTAGTTGTTAATAATACTTTGTTAGTTAGTTAGTTGTTAATAATACCTGGTTAGTTAGTTAGTTGTTAATAATACCTGGTTAGTTAGTTAGTTGTTAATAATAACTGGTTAGTTAGTTAGTTGTTAATAATACTTTGTTAGTTAGTTAGTTGTTAATAATACTTTGTTAGTTACTTTTGATGTTGAGTCGTTATACACCAATATTCCACACGAGGGCGGTATTGAAGCCATGGAACATTTTCTTCTGCAACGTGACCCTAATGAACTACCTTCCAGTGCTGCATTATAACATTGGTAGAAATGGTACTCACACACAACTACTTCATGTTTCTACATGATTTCTTTATTCAGACGAAGGGTACTACTATGGGATCCCCCATGGCTCCTAACTATGCTGATGTGTATGTGGGTTACATGGAGAAACAGTCCATTTTACAATCCTCTCAATCCCAAAAAATATTGCCTAACATCATTATGTGGAAACGGTATATTGATGATATTTGTGTTCTATGGAGGGGTGATGCCAAACAGCTCCAGGCGTTTTATGCTTTTCTTAACTCCTGTTCTGAGCATCTGAGATGTACTATGCAGTCTGATACACGTCAAATCAGTGATTCTTAATCTTCTGATCTTGTATGAAGATAATGTTCTATACACTGATCTTTACAGGAAACCTAATGATCCTAACAGTTTGTTGAGGGCTGATAGTTGTCACCAGCTTCCCCTGAAAAACAGTTTGCACTACAGCCAATACTACTGAATCAAAAAGAATTTGCAAAAAAACAATTACATTTCGACAGAAATATGGCTGAGAAGCAAAGAAAATTAAAGGAGTGGGGCTACAGATATGGTCAGATTAAAACAGCAGTTGAGAACATTCTAAACAAAAGGTCCCGTTCTAACTACCTGCTATTCAAAGTCCTCTGAACAAATTAAGGGAATCGTTCACAAACATTGGCCCATTCTAACATCCGATGATCGTCTCGGTAATGTGTTTTCGGACCCTCTCTTGGTGGTATTCTCTCGGGGCAGAAATCTTAGAGATCAATTGGGAAACTCTGGTTTACCATCCCAAGATATCCCTGCACAACGTCTATTTGCGCCCCTACTGGATGGAAACTAGAATGGCTGTCCTCAATGCAATGGCACTTATAAATATAGATCCTTCAAACACCCTCAAACAGGGAAGCAAATCCCAACCAAAGGTGTTATCACTTGGTCCACTAAGGCAGTTATTTATCTTATAACGTGTCCTTGTGGTAAAACAAATATGTGGGTAAAACAAAGCATCGTAGCACCATTAAGTGCAAAACCCGACTTACCCAGTTGCGGCCCACTTTTTTGGAAGTGAACCACCCGATTTCGTTCATACGTTATATCGGCATCGAACATGTCACCCTCCCTAGGAGGGGGTGACCGCTACGATTTATTGTTAAAACGAGAGGCTGCCTGGATCTTTAATTTAAAAACCCTTGCTCGTCTCGGTCTCAAGGTACTTTGATCTGAAGCCATTCTTGTGATTTTGCTATTGTAAATGTCTGTAGGCTTATGTAGCCAAATTGTTTCTATAATCGTATGTTATCCATTCATGTTTTTGGTATGTTATTTTTTATATCTGAGAATTAACCAATGATATCAGGCCACATCCGACCATTATTACAGAGTGTGTGTCCTTTGACACTATATAAACTAGTCACCCCGCAGTGTTTGTCATTATACCCCGATGAAGACAGCTTGTCTGTCGAAACGTTGGTTATTAAATGATTGCATTTTAACTCCTAGTGTGCGGCTCTCCGTTCATTTTTGCGTTCTACTCCGCTAGCCAGCACCTCGCCTAAATAGGTGTGCGTTTATTTTGCCTCTAGGCTACAATGTATCGCCTACTAGTAAGTAACATAATATGGCATAACACTGGATCTGCCTGACTTTTGTTCCGTAAGGCATGGAGTCGATTTATTGATGGGTGTGTACAGTATCACAGAGTGATTTTACCCGACGGGGGCAGTCAACCACTAAAGGATGGTTGTATATATGTTATAACGGTCAAAAACATGGCATGTCCGTCCAATGAAATGGTGAAGTTCCTCTACTCACATCCCAGGATCACACGACGATTGTTGTCAAACGGTCACTGAACTAGACATTGCTATACTATCAAAATAAACCTCAAATTCATGAACATTTTTGGATGATCATTTTTGGACAGTTTGATTATTTTTCCTACTTCTGTTGTATAAGAGAATAATGTGTCTCAGGTCGACCAACATAACATGCATCCAATTAAATAAATCGACTTGGCGCGAGCAGTGCTTGATCCCACACCAGTCATTCACGTGACCGCGCACAAATCACACGAACGTTCACGGACGTCACCGGTGACATGTTGGAAGAGAATCCCGGAGCAGTACTCTGGATCAGAAATCCAGTCAGTATCGGGTGTGACCACCGTTTGCCTCAATCATAGCGATACCTCCTTCCTATGGAATCAAATCAAATTGTATTCGTCACATGCGCGGAATATATTATTTATTTGTATTTTATTTAACTTATTTAACTAGGCAATACCTTACCATGAAATGCTTAGTTACAAGCCCTTAACCAATAATGCAGTTCAAGAAATGGAGTTAAGAAAATATTTACCAAATAAACTAAAGGCGTGATCCTGGACAACACCCTGTCGTTCTCAACTAACATCAAGGCGGTGGCCCGTTCCTGTAGGTTCATGCTCTACAACATCCGCAGAGTACGACCCTGCCTCACACAGGAAGCGGCGCAGGTCCTAATCCAGGCACTTGTCATCTCCCGTCTGGATTACTGCAACTCGCTGTTGGCTGGGCTCCCTGCCTGTGCCATTAAACCCCTACAACTCATCCAGAACGCCGCAGCCCGTCTGGTGTTCAACCTTCCCAAGTTCTCTCACGTCACCCCGCTCCTCCGCTCCCTCCACTGGCTTCCAGTTGAAGCTCGCATCCGCTACAAGACCATGGTGCTTGCCTACGGAGCTGTGAGGGGAACGGCACCTCAGTACCTCCAGGCTCTGATCAGGCCCTACACCCAAACAAGGGCACTGCGTTCATCCACCTCTGGCCTGCTCGCCTCCCTACCACTGAGGAAGTACAGTTCCCGCTCAGCCCAGTCAAAACTGTTCGCTGCTCTGGCCCCCCAATGGTGGAACAAACTCCCTCACGACGCCAGGACAGCGGAGTCAATCACCACCTTCCGGAGACACCTGAAACCCCACCTCTTTAAGGAATACCTAGAATAGGATAAAGTAATCCCTCTCACCCCCCCCCTTAAAAGATTTAGATGCACTACTGTTCCACTGGATGTCATAAGGTGAATGCACCAATTTGTAAGTCGCTCTGGATAAGAGCGTCTGCTAAATGACTTAAATGTAAATATATATGTATTAAAACAAATAAAATATACAAAAATAAATTAAAAAAGACACAATAAAATAATAACGAAGCTATATACAGGGGGTACTGACCTGTACCGAGTCAATGTACTAGGGTACAGGTTAGTCAAGGTAATTTGTACATGTAGGTAAGGGTAAAGTGTGACTATGCATAGATAATAAACATCGAGTGGGGGGGGGGGGGGGGGTGTAAATAGTCCGGGTGGCCATTTGATCAGTCTGTTGATTGTTTCCTGTGGAATGTTGAATATTTGCTGGAACTGGAACACGTTGTAGTACATGTCAATCCAGAGCATCCCAAACATGCTCAATGGTTGGCATGTCTGGTGAGTATGCAGGACATGGAAGAACTGGGACATTTTCAGCTTCCAGGAATTGTGTACAGAGTCTTGCGACATGGAGTTGTGCATTATCATGCTGAAACATGAGGTGATGGTGGCTGAATGGCACAACAATGGGCCTCAGGATCTCGTCACGGTATCTCTGTGCATTCAAAATGCCATCCACAAAATGTAATTATGTTTGTTGTACATAGTTTATGACTGCCCATACCCCACCGCCACCAACGTTGACAGAGGCAAACCACTTGACCACGCAACACCATACACGTGGTTTGCGGTTGTGAGGCGGGTTGGATGTACTGCCAAATTCCCTGAAACAACGTTGGAGGAGGCTTATGGTAGAGAAATTAACATTCAATTCTCTGGCAACAGCTCTGGTGGACATTCCTGCAGTCAGCATGCCAAATACACACTCCGTCAAAACTTGAGACATCTGTGTTATGACAAAATTTTAGAGTGACCATTTGTTGACCCCAGCACAAGGTGCACCTGTGTAATGATCATGCTGTTTAATCATATTCTTTATATACCACACCATGGATGGATTATATTGGCAAAGGAGAATGGGGAATTGAGAGGAGTATGATTACTTGTTTAAGGTTGAATAAATTTGTGCACAACATTTGAGAGAATGCCTTCTAGGCATATGTAAAGTGTCTGTGGTCTTTAATTTCTGCGGATGAAACATGGGAACAACACTTTACATGTTGCATTTATATTGTTGTTTAGTATATTTCATCTACTAGCAATTTACAACTGCTTTGACTCACAGCTAAGAAGTTCAAAAATTTAGGTCCTACCGAGATTTGAACTCGGATCGCAGGATTCAGAGTCCTGAGTGCTAACCATTACACCATAGAACCACACATTTCTACAGCATACGTATTCCACTAGTCTGATGTAACTCTGATTCTTTCGCCTATTCTTCCTCATTGCCTGCTGTTAACACAATGCATGTATTACTCCGGTAAATTAATTTCATGTAGTTACATTAAATAAATCATATGAGAAGTATTATCAATGCAGATGGTTGATCCGGAAGTGGGCATTATATATAGCGGTTAGATGCCCGCTGGTTTTCCTGCTGCTGAGGTTAAATGACAAGGCTCGAACTGCAGTGCATTGCGGGGACGGGCAGGATAAGAAGGTATAATAACCGGATAGGACCGGGGAAGGAAGGAAAGGGACGGTGCCACTTGGATTCAAAGACATCGAACCTCGCCTTAATTTAGATTCAGAATGGGGAATAGAGACGACGAGTATGATTACTTGTTTAAAGGTAAATGTGACCTCAATGTACCTGTCCGTAAAAGGTGATGTCATCGTGGTTTTATTATAGGAGTGGTCGCCTGGCTAACCTAGTTAGCTCCTAGCTAACGCTACGCATTTGCAGCCTGATCACTTTAGCCTGATATCCTGCGAATTTAAAAGAGGTCGTTTGGATATAAATATAGCGATTGATTTTGGTTTTGATATTCTCAATAATGCTAACTAATAGCAGTTGATCCTTTGTCTTTGTCTTGATGGCTAGATAGCGCAGGTCTCTGATGGACCGGTGCGGAAAACGTTACCGTAAGGAAATGTACAACTAACGTTAGTTAGGTTACTAGTAACAGCCACTTAGTGAACCAGCTAATATGTCAAATGACCACATATCTAACGTTAACTTAGTTAACCAGCTACTGAAACCACGGGTAGTTGCTCCAGCTACATAATGGATTTTATAGCTATCTAACGTTATGTCGTTCATTTAAACACATGTCTTAATTAAGAGAGGATTACAAATCATATCTACCTAGTTTATGTGCCATATCCTGTTTGTGAAATATAGTGGCTTCCACAAAATGCTCATCATCCTCATGCCATCTGATGAAATGGGTTATTCCTAGGTCCACTTAACGTTGCTTTCAATTGTATTAGGTTGCACCAAAACGGTCAGTGGAAGGCCAGAAGTTAAATATAATTTCATTTTAATATGCTGTGCCGGTGGGCAGGGCGGTTGATCATTATAAACAGGGGGACTATTTGACGAAATAGCTTAACAATGGTCATTATTAGAGACGTCCCAACCCGAGGCTCTGTTGCAGACCCACTTGCTCTCTGCTCTCTGCCCTCTGCTCAGGGCAGCAGGTCACCTTGAGGTTAGAGCTTTGGGCCAGTAATCAAATAGCAGATCTGACAAGGTCAAACATCTGTTGCTCCAGGATGCAGAACAATGAGAACCCCTCTTTCTGCTGGTGTCTTGGGGAGTTGGGATATGCAAATAAAAAATATTAATTACACACTTGTAATATAAGCACCCCACATGTGATTGTTATTACCTTGTATTTAACCTTTATTTAACTAGGCAAGTCATTGAGGTACAAAATCTTATTTACAATGGCGGCCTACCCTGGCCAAACGCGGACGACGCTGGGCCAATTGTGCGCCGCCCTGTGGCAGAGGAAGTGGATCTACAACAGACCCATTGTTTGGATTGTCTGTTTAGTAATACGCTCCTTTTGAGATATTTTGTCTCCCCAAATCAACATCTTCCTATTCTACATTATAATGAATGGGCTCCTGCTTGTTAGCTGTTAGCATGTGATGGGAATCTGGTCAAAGCACATTTCACATTCAGATAGACTTTTTCTTTATTGTACAATAAGGGGGTGTATTGATGTATATGATTGTTTTATATTCCTACTGTAATATCTAACGGATGTGTATATTCCTACTGTAATATCTAACGGATGTGTATATTCCTACTGTAATATCTACAGGATGTGTATATTCCTACTGTAATATCTACAGGATGTGTATATTCCTACTGTAATATCTACAGGATGTGTATATTCCTACTGTAATATCTACAGGATGTGTATATTCCTACTGTAATATCTACAGGATGTGTATATTCCTACTGTAATATCGACATGATGTTTATATTCCTACTGTAATATCTACAGGATGTGTATATTCCTACTGTAATATCTACAGGATGTGTATAATCCTACTGTAATATCTACAGGATGTGTATATTCCTACTGTAATATCTACAGGATGTGTATATTCCTACTGTAATATCTACAGGATGTGTATATTCCTACTGTAATATATACAGGATGTGTATATTCCTACTGTAATATATACAGGATGTGTATATTCCTACTGTAATATCTACAGGATGTGTATATTCCTACTGTAATATCTAACGGATGTGTATATTCCTACTGTAATATCTACAGGATGTTGTACATTTGACTGCCTTCTTCAATGTGAGGGGAATCAGGAGATGCATCAAGTTGTTTTGAATTGATTCTAACCCGTCTCTTTCTCTCTGGCCCAGTGGTGTTGATAGGAGACTCTAACCCGTCTCTCTCTCTGGCCCAGTGGTGTTGATAGGAGACTCTAACCCGTCTCTCTCTCTGGCCCAGTGGTGTTGATAGGAGACTCTAACCCGTCTCTCTCTCTGGCCCAGTGGTACTGATAGGGGACTCTAACCCGTCTCTCTCTCTCTCTCTCTCTCTGGCCCAGTGGTGTTGATAGGAGACTCTAACCTGTCTCTCTCTCTCTCTCTCTCTGGCCCAGTGGTGTTGATAGCAGACTCTATCCTGTCTCTCTCTCTCTCTCTCTCTGGCCCAGTGGTGTTGATAGGAGACTCTAACCTGTCTCTCTCTCTGGCCCAGTGGTGTTGATAGGAGACTCTAACCTGTCTCTCTCTCTCTCTCTGGCCCAGTGGTGTTGATAGCAGACTCTAACCTGTCTCTCTCTCTCTCTCTCTCTGGCCCAGTGGTGTTGATAGGAGACTCTAACCTGTCTCTCTCTCTCTCTCTCTCTGGCCCAGTGGTGTTGATAGGAGACTCTAACCTCTCTCTCTCTCTGGCCCAGTGGTGTTGATAGCAGACTCTAACCTGTCTCTCTCTCTCTCTGGCCCAGTGGTGTTGATAGGAGACTCTAACCTGTCTCTCTCTCTCTGGCCCAGTGGTGTTGATAGCAGACTCTAACCTGTCTCTCTCTCTCTCTCTGGCCCAGTGGTGTTGATAGGAGACTCTAACCTGTCTCTCTCTCTGGCCCAGTGGTGTTCATAGGAAACTCTAACCTGTCTCTCTCTCTCTCTGGCCCAGTGGTGTTGATAGGAGACTCTCTAACCCATCTCTCTCTCTCTGGCCCAGTGGTATTGATAGGAGACTCTAACCCGTCTCTCTCTCTCTGGCCCAGTGGTGTTGATAGGAGACTCTAACCTGTCTCTCTCTCTCTGGCCCAGTGGTGTTGATAGCAGACTCTAACCTGTCTCTCTCTCTCTCTCTCTGGCCCAGTGGTGTTGATAGCAGACTCTAACCTGTCTCTCTCTCTCTCTCTGGCCCAGTGGTGTTGATAGGAGACTCTAACCTGTCTCTCTCTCTCTGGCCCAGTGGTGTTGATAGCAGACTCTAACCTGTCTCTCTCTCTCTCTCTGGCCCAGTGGTGTTGATAGCAGACTCTAACCTGTCTCTCTCTCTCTCTCTCTCTGGCCCAGTGGTGTTGATAGGAGACTCTAACCTGTCTCTCTCTCTCTGGCCCAGTGGTGTTGATAGCAGACTCTAAGCTGTCTCTCTCTCTCTCTCTGGCCCAGTGGTGTTGATAGGAGACTCTAACCTGTCTCTCTCTCTCTCTGGCCCAGTGGTGTTGATAGCAGACTCTAACCTGTCTCTCTCTCTCTCTCTCTGGCCCAGTGGTGTTGATAGCAGACTCTAACCTGTCTCTCTCTCTCTCTCTCTGGCCCAGTGGTGTTGATAGGAGACTCTAACCTGTCTCTCTCTCTCTGGCCCAGTGGTGTTGATAGGAGACTCTAACCTGTCTCTCTCTCTCTGGCCCAGTGGTGTTGATAGGAGACTCTAACCTGTCTCTCTCTCTCTGGCCCAGTGGTGTTGATAGGAGACTCTAACCTGTCTCTCTCTGGCCCAGTGGTGTTGATAGGAGACTCTAACCTGTCTCTCTCTCTCTGGCCCAGTGGTGTTGATAGGAGACTCTAACCTGTCTCTCTCTCTCTCTGGCCCAGTGGTGTTGATAGCAGACTCTAACCTGTCTCTCTCTCTCTCTCTGGCCCAGTGGTGTTGATAGGAGACTCTAACCTGTCTCTCTCTCTCTGGCCCAGTGGTGTTGATAGCAGACTCTAACCTGTCTCTCTCTCTCTCTCTGGCCCAGTGGTGTTGATAGCAGACTCTAACCTGTCTCTCTCTCTCTCTCTCTCTGGCCCAGTGGTGTTGATAGGAGACTCTAACCTGTCTCTCTCTCTCTGGCCCAGTGGTGTTGATAGCAGACTCTAAGCTGTCTCTCTCTCTCTCTCTGGCCCAGTGGTGTTGATAGGAGACTCTAACCTGTCTCTCTCTCTCTCTGGCCCAGTGGTGTTGATAGCAGACTCTAACCTGTCTCTCTCTCTCTCTCTCTCTGGCCCAGTGGTGTTGATAGCAGACTCTAACCTGTCTCTCTCTCTCTCTCTCTGGCCCAGTGGTGTTGATAGGAGACTCTAACCTGTCTCTCTCTCTCTGGCCCAGTGGTGTTGATAGGAGACTCTAACCTGTCTCTCTCTCTCTGGCCCAGTGGTGTTGATAGGAGACTCTAACCTGTCTCTCTCTCTGGCCCAGTGGTGTTGATAGGAGACTCTAACCTGTCTCTCTCTCTGGCCCAGTGGTGTTGATAGGAGACTCTAACCTGTCTCTCTCTCTCTGGCCCAGTGGTGTTGATAGCAGACTCTAACCTGTCTCTCTCTCTCTCTCTCTGGCCCAGTGGTGTTGATAGGAGACTCTAACCTGTCTCTCTCTCTCTGGCCCAGTGGTGTTGATAGGAGACTCTAACCTGTCTCTCTCTCTCTGGCCCAGTGGTGTTGATAGGAGACTCTAACCTGTCTCTCTCTCTCTGGCCCAGTGGTGTTGATAGGAGACTCTAACCTGTCTCTCTCTCTGGCCCAGTGGTGTTGATAGGAGACTCTAACCTGTCTCTCTCTCTCTGGCCCAGTGGTGTTGATAGGAGACTCTAACCTGTCTCTCTCTCTCTCTGGCCCAGTGGTGTTGATAGGAGACTCTAACCTGTCTCTCTCTCTGGCCCAGTGGTGTTGATAGGAGACTCTAACCTGTCTCTCTCTCTCTGGCCCAGTGGTGTTGATAGGAGACTCTAACCTGTCTCTCTCTCTGGCCCAGTGGTGTTGATAGGGGACTCTAACCTCTCTCTCTCTCTGTCCCAGTGGTGTTGATAGGAGACTCTAACCTGTCTCTCTCTCTGGCCCAGTGGTGTTGATAGCAGACTCTAACCTGTCTCTCTCTCTCTCTGGCCCAGTGGTGTTGATAGGAGACTCTAACCTGTCTCTCTCTCTGGCCCAGTGGTGTTGATAGCAGACTCTAACCTGTCTCTCTCTCTCTCTCTCTGGCCCAGTGGTGTTGATAGCAGACTCTAACCTGTCTCTCTCTCTCTCTCTCTGGCCCAGTGGTGTTGATAGCAGACTCTAACCTGTCTCTCTCTCTCTGGCCCAGTGGTGTTGATAGGAGACTCTAACCCGTCTCTCTCTCTCTGGCCCAGTGGTGTTGATAGGAGACTCTAACCTGTCTCTCTCTCTCTGGCCCAGTGGTGTTGATAGCAGACTCTAACCTGTCTCTCTCTCTCTCTCTGGCCCAGTGGTGTTGATAGGAGACTCTAACCTGTCTCTCTCTCTCTCTCTGGCCCAGTGGTGTTGATAGGAGACTCTAACCCGTCTCTCTCTCTCTGGCCCAGTGGTGTTGATAGGAGACTCTAACCTGTCTCTCTCTCTCTGGCCCAGTGGTGTTGATAGCAGACTCTAACCTGTCTCTCTCTCTGGCCCAGTGGTGTTGATAGGAGACTCTAACCTGTCTCTCTCTCTCTCTCTGGCCCAGTGGTGTTGATAGGAGACTCTAACCTCTCTCTCTCTCTCTGGCCCAGTGGTGTTGATAGCAGACTCTAACCTGTCTCTCTCTCTCTCTCTGGCCCAGTGGTGTTGATAGGAGACTCTAACCTGTCTCTCTCTCTCTGGCCCAGTGGTGTTGATAGGAGACTCTAACCTGTCTCTCTCTCTCTGGCCCAGTGGTGTTGATAGGAGACTCTAACCTGTCTCTCTCTCTCTGGCCCAGTGGTGTTGATAGGATACTCTAACCTGTCTCTCTCTCTCTCTCTGGCCCAGTGGTGTTGATAGCAGACTCTAACCCGTCTCTCTCTCTCTCTCTCTGGCCCAGTGGTGTTGATAGGAGACTCTAACCTGTCTCTCTCTCTCTGGCCCAGTGGTGTTGATAGGAGACTCTAACCTGTCTCTCTCTCTCTGGCCCAGTGGTGTTGATAGGAGACTCTAACCTGTCTCTCTCTCTCTGGCCCAGTGGTGTTGATAGGAGACTCTAACCCATCTCTCTCTCTGGCCCAGTGGTGTTGATAGGAGACTCCGGTGTGGGGAAGAGTAACCTGTTGTCTCGTTTCACCCGGAATGAGTTTAACCTGGAGAGTAAGAGCACCATCGGGGTGGAGTTTGCCACTCGCAGTATCCAGGTGGATGGGAAGACCGTGAAGGCTCAGATCTGGGACACAGCTGGCCAGGAGAGATACCGGGCTATTACATCAGCGTGAGTACAAACACACACAAACAAACACACTGTTTAGAAAACACTTCTGACACGACTGGACAGGAGCGATACGAGCCATCACCTCAGTATGAGCACTCGGGATTGTGGCCATTTTGGAAATACTGCCTTCTGAAATGTTGCATATTAAACGTATGTATCAAATATAATATGAAAGTATCATGCGTAGATCTAATGCATTTAGTTGGGGAGTCAGTTCAACACTTAGACCTAATGCATTTAGATGGGGAGTCAGTTCAACACACAGATCTAATGCATTTAGTTGGGGAGTCAGTTCAACACTTAGACCTAATGCATTTAGATGGGGAGTCAGTTCAACACACAGATCTAATGCATTTAGTTGGGGAGTCAGTTCAACACATAGACCTAATGCATTTAGATGGGGAGTCAGTTCAACACACAGACCTAATGCATTTAGATGGGGAGTCAGTTCAACACATAGACCTAATGCATTTAGTTGGGGAGTCAGTTCAACACACAGACCTAATGCATTTAGATGGGGAGTCAGTTCAACACATAGATCTAATGCATTTAGTTGGGGAGTCAGTTCAACACATAGACCTAATGCATTTAGTTGGGGAGTCAGTTCAACACATAGACCTAATGCATTTAGATGGGGAGTCAGTTCAACACATAGACCTAATGCATTTAGATGGGGAGTCAGTTCAACACATAGACCTAATGCATTTAGATGGGGAGTCAGTTCAACATAGACCTAATGCATTTAGATGGGGAGTCAGTTCAACACATAGACCTAATGCATTTAGATGGGGAGTCAGTTCAACACATAGACCTAATGCATTTAGATGGGGAGTCAGTTCAACATAGACCTAATGCATTTAGATGGGGAGTCAGTTCAACACATAGACCTAATGCATTTAGATGGGGAGTCAGTTCAACATAGACCTAATGCATTTAGATGGGGAGTCAGTTCAACACAGACCTAATGCATTTAGATGGGGAGTCAGTTCAACACATAGACCTAATGCATTTAGTTGGGGAGTCAGTTCAACACATAGACCTAATGCATTTAGTTGGGGAGTCAGTTCAACACATAGACCTAATGCATTTAGATGGGGAGTCAGTTCAACACATAGACCTAATGCATTTAGTTGGGGAGTCAGTTCAACACATAGACCTAATGCATTTAGTTGGGGAGTCAGTTCAACACATAGACCTAATGCATTTAGTTGGGGAGTCAGTTCAACACATAGACCTAATGCATTTAGTTGGGGAGTCAGTTCAACACATAGACCTAATGCATTTAGATGGGGAGTCAGTTCAACACATAGACCTAATGCATTTAGATGGGGAGTCAGTTCAACACAGACCTAATGCATTTAGATGGGGAGTCAGTTCAACACATAGACCTAATGCATTTAGATGGTCAGTCAGTTCAACACATAGACCTAATGCATTTAGATGGGGAGTCAGTTCAACACAGACCTAATGCATTTAGATGGGGAGTCAGTTCAACACATAGACCTAATGCATTTAGATGGGGAGTCAGTTCAACACACAGACCTAATGCATTTAGATGGAGAGTCAGTTCAACACATAGACCTAATGCATTTAGTTGGGGAGTCAGTTCAACACAGACCTAATGCATTTAGTTGGGGAGTCAGTTCAACACATAGACCTAATGCATTTAGATGGGGAGTCAGTTCAACACATAGACCTAATGCATTTAGATGGGGAGTCAGTTCAACACACATACCTAATGCATTTAGATGGAGAGTCAGTTCAACACATAGACCTAATGCATTTAGTTGGGGAGTCAGTTCAACACAGACCTAATGCATTTAGTTGGGGAGTCAGTTCAACACATAGACCTAATGCATTTAGATGGGGAGTCAGTTCAACACATAGACCTAATGCATTTAGTTGGGGAGTCAGTTCAACACATAGACCTAATGCATTTAGTTGGGGAGTCAGTTCAACACAGACCTAATGCATTTAGTTGGGGAGTCAGTTCAACACACAGACCTAATGCATTTAGATGGGGAGTCAGTTCAACACAGACCTAATGCATTTAGATGGGGAGTCAGTTCAACACATAGACCTAATGCATTTAGATGGGGAGTCAGTTCAACACAGACCTAATGCATTTAGATGGGGAGTCAGTTCAACACAGACCTAATGCATTTAGATGGGAAGTCAGTTCAACACAGACCTAATGCATTTAGATGGGGAGTCAGTTCAACACAGACCTAATGCATTTAGATGGAGAGTCAGTCCAACACATAGACCTAATGCATTTAGTTGGGGAGTCAGTTCAACACATAGACCTAATGCATTTAGTTGGGGAGTCAGTTCAACACATAGACCTAATGCATTTAGTTGGGGAGTCAGTTCAACACATAGACCTAATGCATTTAGATGGGGAGTCAGTTCAACACACAGACCTAATGCATTTAGATGGGGAGTCAGTTCAACACACAGACCTAATGCATTTAGATGGAGAGTCAGTCCAACACATAGACCTAATGCATTTAGATGGAGAGTCAGTCCAACACATAGACCTAATGCATTTAGATGGAGAGTCAGTTCAACACATAGACCTAATGCATTTAGATGGAGAGTCAGTCCAACACATAGACATAATGCATTTAGATGGAGAGTCAGTCCAACACATAGACCTAATGCATTTAGATGGAGAGTCAGTTCAACACACAGACCTAATGCATTTAGTTGGGGAGTCAGTTCAACACATAGACCTAATGCATTTAGTTGGGGAGTCAGTTCAACACATAGACCTAATGCATTTAGATGGGGAGTCAGTTCAACACAGACCTAATGCATTTAGTTGGGGAGTCAGTTCAACACATAGACCTAATGCATTTAGTTGGGGAGTCAGTTCAACACATAGACCTAATGCATTTAGATGGGGAGTCAGTTCAACACAGACCTAATGCATTTAGATGGGGAGTCAGTTCAACACAGACCTAATGCATTTAGTTGGGGAGTCAGTTCAACACATGGACCTAATGCATTTAGATGGGGAGTCAGTTCAACACAGACCTAATGCATTTAGTTGGGGAGTCAGTTCAACACATGGACCAATGTATTTAGGCAATTTGAAAGCCTGTTACAAGGTTTGCTTTAAGTTTCTAACAACACTATATAGGCCATCGCTGCTTGTCACCTTTGATCCTAACTCTGCTTCCTCTGGTCCACAGGTATTACCGTGGGGCAGTGGGGGCCTTGTTGGTCTATGACATCACTATATAGGCCATCGCTGCTTGTCACCTTTGATCCTAACTCTGCTTCCTCTGGTCCACAGGTATTACCGTGGGGCAGTGGGGGCCTTGTTGGTCTATGACATCACTATATAGGCCATCGCTGCTTGTCACCTTTGATCCTAACTCTGCTTCCTCTGGTCCACAGGTATTACCGTGGGGCAGTGGGGGCCTTGTTGGTCTATGACATCACTATATAGGCCATCGCTGCTTGTCACCTTTGATCCTAACTCTGCTTCCTCTGGTCCACAGGTATTACCGTGGGGCAGTGGGGCCTTGTTGGTCTATGACATCACTATATAGGCCATCGCTGCTTGTCACCTTTGATCCTAACTCTGCTTCCTCTGGTCCACAGGTATTACCGTGGGGCAGTGGGGGCCTTGTTGGTCTATGACATCACTATATAGGCCATCTCTGCTTGTCACCTTTGATCCTAACTCTGCTTCCTCTGGTCCACAGGTATTACCGTGGGGCAGTGGGGGCCTTGTTGGTCTATGACATCGCCAAGCACCTGACCTATGAGAACGTGGAGCGTTGGCTGAAGGAGCTGAGAGACCATGCAGACAGCAACATCGTTATTATGCTGGTCGGCAACAAGAGTGACCTGCGCCACCTCAGGGCCGTGCCCACCGACGAGGCACGGACATTCGCAGGTCAGTGTGTGTTTTTTACATTTCATTTTATTTCACCTTTATTTAACCAGGTGGCCAGTTGAGAACACCTTTATTTAACCAGGTAGGCCAGTTGAGAACACCTTTATTTAACCAGGTAGGCCAGTGGAGAACACCTTTATTTAACCAGGTAGGCTAGTTGAGAACACCTTTATTTAACCAGGTAGGCTAGTTGAGAACACCTTTATTTAACCAGGTAGGCCAGTGGAGAACACCTTTATTTAACCAGGTAGGCCAGTTGAGAACACCTTTATTTAACCAGGTAGGCCAGTTGAGAACACCTTTATTTAACCAGGTAGGCCAGTTGAGAACACCTTTATTTAACCAGGTAGGCCAGTGGAGAACACCTTTATTTAACCAGGTAGGCTAGTTGAGAACACCTTTATTTAACCAGGTAGGCTAGTTGAGAACACCTTTATTTAACCAGGTAGGCCAGTGGAGAACACCTTTATTTAACCAGGTAGGCCAGTTGAGAACACCTTTATTTAACCAGGTAGGCCAGTTGAGAACACCTTTATTTAACCTGGTAGGCCAGTTGAGAACACCTTTATTTAACCTGGTAGGCCAGTTGAGAACACCTTTATTTAACCAGGTAGGCCAGTTGAGAACACCTTTATTTAACCAGGTAGGCCAGTTGAGAACACCTTTATTTAACCTGGTAGGCCAGTTGAGAACACCTTTATTTAACCTGGTAGGCCAGTTGAGAACACCTTTATTTAACCAGGTAGGCCAGTTGAGAACACCTTTATTTAACCTGGTAGGCCAGTTGAGAACACCTTTATTTAACCAGGTAGGCCAGTGGAGAACACCTTTATTTAACCAGGTAGGCCAGTTGAGAACACCTTTATTTAACCAGGTAGGCCAGTTGAGAACACCTTTATTTAACCAGGTAGGCTAGTTGAGAACACCTTTATTTAACCAGGTAGGCCAGTTGAGAACACCTTTATTTAACCAGGTAGGCCAGGAGAACAAGTTCTCATTTACAACCGCAGGTCAGTGTGTGGCATGGGGCAGGTAATAAGAGTGAACTGCGCCAGCTCAGGGCCGTGCCCACCGACGAGGCACGGACATTCGCAGGTCAGTGCAGTACCAACTCACACAGGAAGAGGTCTAGGAGTAGTGGGGTGAACAGTTTCATTACTTTCCTTACCCATGAGTGGCTGTTGGTTTTCATGGTTTTACTTATTCAAATAGGAAGACGTCTCTGTCATAGAGATTTGCATAATGGTAGAGACCTTAACACAGTGGTGATTGACATGGTTTACTGTTTCTCTCTGTTCCTCAGAGAAGAACGGTTTGTCTTTCCTGGAGACCTCAGCCCTGGATTCTACTAACGTGGAGACTTCCTTCCAGACCATTCTGACTGGTGAGGGGCTGTCTCTCTATGTTCTCTACAGCATTGATCTGTATCTGAAGAGAACTCGGATTCATTTGTATGATAAGCTGGAACGATTGATTCGGTGTCGTGATATAGACTTGTGGTGGTAGAGATGTGTGTGTGTGACAGAGACGAGACCAGTGATTGTGTGTTGGAGTGATCTGGGCCGAGGGATCTGCCTGAAGACCTAATCACAGCTGAGACATGACTAGCCTCGATGAGGACTAATGTGTGGGTTCTCCTGAAGTCCAGCTCTTCTAACAGGATATGACCACCACAATGCTTTGCAGCTGTGTCCTAATTCTGCTCTAGCCTGGTCCCAGATCTGTTTTATAATGCTGGGTGTAATCATCAGGCACCAAACTGAAGAAGACAACTGACAAACAGGAAGGGACCAGGCTACCTGAACTTGTCCAATAAAAAATGCTTGTTTTCCACTGTGTGCCCTAATGAATATAACCTCTGGACCTTTCCTGCTCTGCCCTGTCTTACCCTGTCCTGCTCTGCCCTGTCTTACCCTTTCCTGCTATACCCTGTCTTACCCTTTCCTGCTCTGCCCTGTCTTACCCTGTCCTGCTCTGCCCTGTCTTACCCTGTCCTGCTCTGCCCTGTCTTACCCTTTCCTGCTCTACCCTGTCCTACCCTGTCTTGCTCTGCCCTGTCTTACCCTGTCTTGCTCTGCCCTGTCTTACCCTGTCCTGCTCTGCCCTGTCTTACCCTTTCCTGCTCTACCCTGTCCTACCCTTTCCTGCTCTACCCTCTCTTACCCTTTCCTGCTCTACCCTGTCTTACCCTTTCCTGCTCTGCCCTGTCTTACCCTGTCCTGCTCTGCCCAGTCTTACCCTTTCCTGCTCTGCCCTGTCTTACCCTTTCCTGCTCTGCCCAGTCCTACCCTTTCCTGCTCTGCCCTGTCTTACCCTGTCCTGCTCTGCCCTGTCTTACCCTTTCCTGCTCTGCCCTGTCCTGCTCTGCCCTGTCTTACCATTTCCTGCTCTGTCCTGTCCTGCTCTGCCCTGTCTTACCCTGTCCTGCTCTGCCCAGTCTTACCCTGTCCTGCTCTACCCTGTCCTGCTCTGCCCTGTCTTACCCTGTCCTGCTCTGCCCTGTCTTACCCTTTCCTGCTCTGCCCTGTCTTACCCTGTCCTGCTCTACCCTGTCTTACCCTGTCCTGCTTTGCCCTGTCTTACCCTGTCCTGCTCTGCCCTGTCTTACCCTGTCCTGCTCTGCCCTGTCTTACCCTGTCCTGCTCTGCCCTGTCTTACCCTTTCCTGCGCTGCCCTGTCTTACCCTTTCTTGCTCTGCCCTGTCTTACCCTTTCCTGCTCTGCCCTGTCTTACCCTGTCTTACCCTTTCCTGCTCTGCCCTGTCCTGCTCTGCCCTGTCTTACCATTTCCTGCTCTGTCCTGTCTTACCCTTTCCTGCTCTGCCCTGTCCTGCTCTGCCCTGTCTTACCCTGTCCTGCTCTGCCCAGTCTTACCCTGTCCTGCTCTGCCCTGTCTTACCCTGTCCTGCTCTGCCCTGTCTTACCCTGTCCTGCTCTGCCCTGTCTTACCCTTTCCTGCTCTGCCCTGTCTTACCCTGTCCTGCTCTACCCTGTCTTACCCTGTCCTGCTTTGCCCTGTCTTACCCTGTCCTGCTCTGCCCTGTCTTACCCTGTCCTGCTCTGCCCTGTCTTACCCTGTCCTGCTCTGCCCTGTCTTACCCTTTCCTGCGCTGCCCTGTCTTACCCTTTCCTGCTCTGCCCTGTCTTACCCTGTCCTGCTCTGCCCTGTCTTACCCTGTCCTGCTCTGCCCTGTCTTACCCTTTCCTGCTCTGCCCAGTCCTACTCTGCCCTGTCTTACCCTTTCCTGCTCTGCCCTGTCTTACCCTTTCCTGCTCTGCCCTGTCTTACCCTTTCCTTCTCTGCCCTGTCTTACCCTTTCTTGCTCTGCCCTGTCTTACCCTGTCCTGCTCTGCCCTGTCTTACCCTTTCCTGCTCTGCCCTGTCCTACCCTTTCTTGCTCTGCCCTGTCTTACCCTTTCCTGCTCTGCCCTGTCCTACCCTTTCTTGCTCAGCCCTGTCTTACCCTTTCCTGCTCTGCCCTGTCCTACCCTTTCCTGCTCTGCCCTATCTTACCCTGTCTTGCTCTGCCCTGTCTTACCCTTTCCTGCTCTGCCCTGTCTTACCCTTTCTTGCTCTGCCCTGTCTTACCCTTTCCTGCTCTGCCCTGTCCTACCCGTTCCTGCTCTGCCCTGTCTTACCCTGTCTTGCTCTGCCCTGTCTTCCCCTTTCCTGCTCTGCCCTGTCTTACCCTTTCCTGCTCTGCCCTGTCTTACCCTGTCCTGCTTTGCCCTGTCTTACCCTGTCCTGCCCTGTCTTACCCTGTCCTGCTCTGCCCTGTCTTACCCTGTCCTGCTCTGCCCTGTCTTACCCTTTCCTGCGCTGCCCTGTCTTACCCTTTCCTGCTCTGCCCTGTCTTACCCTGTCCTGCTCTGCCCTGTCTTACCCTTTCCTGCTCTGCCCAGTCCTGCTCTGCCCTGTCTTACCCTTTCCTGCTCTGCCCTGTCTTACCCTTTCCTGCTCTGCCCTGTCTTACCCTTTCCTTCTCTGCCCTTTCTTACCCTTTCTTGCTCTGCCCTGTCTTACCCTGTCCTGTTCTGCCCTGTCTTACCCTGTCCTGCTCTGCCCTGTCTTACCCTGTCCTGCTCTGCCCAGTCTTACCCTGTCCTGCTCTGCCCTGTCTTACCCTTTCCTGCTCTGCCCAGTCTTACCCTTTCCTGCTCTGCCCAGTCTTACCCTGTCCTCCTCTGCCCTGTCTTACCCTTTCCTGCTCTGCTCTGCCCTGTCTTACCCTTTCCTGCTCTGCCCAGTCTTACCCTGTCCTGCTCTGCCCAGTCTTACCCTGTCCTGCTCTGCCCTGTCTTACCCTGTCCAGCTCTGCCCTGTCTTACCCTTTCCTGCTCTGCCCTGTCTTACCCTTTCCTGCTCTGCCCTGTCTTACCCTGTCCTGCTCTGCCCTGTCTTACCCTGTCCTGCTCTGCCCAGTCTTACCCTGTCCTGCTCTGCCCTGTCTTACCCTGTCTTGCTCTGCCCTGTCTTACCCAGGCCTGCTCTGCCCTGTCCTACCCAGTCCTGCTCTGCCCTGTCTTACCCTGTCCTGCTCTGCCCAGTCATACCCTGTCCTGCTCTGCCCTGTCTTACCCTGTCTTGCTCTGCCCTGTCTTACCCTGTCCTGCTCTGCCCTGTCTTACCCTTTCCTGCTCTGCCCTGTCTTACCCTTTCCTGCTTTGCCCTGTCCTACCCAGTCCTGCTCTGCCCTGTCTTACCCTGTCCTGCTCTGCCCTGTCTTACCCTGTCCTGCTCTGCCCAGTCTTACCCTGTCCTGCTCTGCCCTGTCTTACCCTGTCTTGCTCTGCCCTGTCTTACCCTGTCCTGCTCTGCCCTGTCTTACCCTTTCCTGCTCTGCCCAGTCTTACCCTGTCCTGCTCTGCCCTGTCTTACCCTTTCCTTCTCTGCCCTGTCTTACCCTGTCTTGCTCTGCCCTGTCTTACCCTGTCCTGCTCTGCCCTGTCTTACCCTGTCCTGCTCTGCCCTGTCTTACCCTTTCCTGCTCTGCCCTGTCCTACCCAGTCCTGCTCTGCCCTGTCTTACCCTGTCCTGCTCTGCCCTGTCTTACCCTTTCCTGCTCTGCCCAGTCCTGTTCTGCACTAACATATCAAACCAATGTTTTAATGGGAGTGCTAGCTGGTGATTGTGTTAGATAGCTCCTGTTTAAGCTGTGAGTAAAGTACTTTAGCAACATGCTACTTAAAGACCATTCGAAACTGGGTGGTTCCAGCCCTGAATGCTGATTGGCTGACAGCCGTGGTATATCAGACCATATACCACAGGTATGACAAAACATGTAATTTTACTGCTCCCGTTTTAAATAGCAATAAGGCACCTCAGGGGTTTGTGGTATACGGCCAATATACTCTGTGATGTGTCGTGACTAAGAACAGCCCTTAGCCGTGGTATATTGGCCATATACCACACCTCCTTGGTCCTTATTGATAAAGCCTAACACTCACCTACACCGAGGGTACTTAACACTAGCTGTCAACACCTTTTGGAACTAGGCTTGTTCTCAACTATATATCCCCATCTCCTCACCACCTCCTCAAAAGGCAGAGGGGAGTATCCTCCGATGGGTTGTGAGAAAGCAGTGTGGAGATGGGACGGGAGGAATTGAGGAAAGAGGAATTGAGACAGAGCCCTAGTGTTCTGTCTTTCTGTGTGAGTGATGTTAATGCCCTGTCTCTCTCTTCTCCCCCCTTGCTCCCCCTCTCCCACCTCTCCTCCCCTCCCTACCCCCCCCCCGCTGCAGAAATCTATCGCATCGTGTCTCAGAAACAGATGTCGGACCGACGAGACAACGACATGTCGCCTAGCAACAACGTGGTCAACATCCAGGTGCAGCCGACGGAGAACAAACCAAAGATGCAGTGTTGTCAGAGCATCTAACAGCCTCACCAGTAGCACCTGATCCCCCCCCCTCCCCTAAAAGACTGCTTGGTCCTGTCTGACTGAGACACAGCTGCATGGCCAGGCTCTAGACTGAGACACAGCTGCGTGGCCAGGTTCTAGACTGAGACACAGCTGCGTGGCCAGGTTCTAGACTGAGACACAGCTGCGTGGCCAGGTTCTAGACTGAGACACAGCTGCATGGCCAGGTTCTAGACTGAGACACAGCTGCGTGGCCAGGTTCTAGACTGAGACACAGCTGCATGGCCAGGTTCTAGACTGAGACACAGCTGCGTGGCCAGGTTCTAGACTGAGACACAGCTGCATGGCCAGGCTCTAGAGACTCTATGCTTCCATGTAGAGGGTGAGGCTGTGTCCAGATTCTCCACACTCCATGTCATGGATTTAAAGGCATTAGATTGTAATCATTGGCTGAAGGGAGTTTATTTTCACCATTGTTAAATGTATGATGGGAAGTGTTCAAGTGAACACTGAGAAAAGGGTGGATAATTAGGGTGCAGCTGTGAGCCCGCTGGTTCCTTACGGATCCCCAGTCAGGACTATACAGCTGTGTCTGAGCCCGTTGGTTCCTTACGGATCCCCAGTCAGGACTATACAGCTGTGTCTGAGCCCGTTGGTTCCTTAAGGATCCCCAGTCAGGACTATACAGCTATGTCTGAGCCCGTTGGTTCTATACAGCTGTGTCTGAGCCCGTTGGTTCCTTACGGATCCCCAGTCAGGACTATACAGCTGTGTCTGAGCCCGTTGGTTCCTTAAGGATCCCCAGTCAGGACTATACAGCTATGTCTGAGCCCGTTGGTTCTATACAGCTGTGTCTGAGCCCGTTGGTTCTATACAGCTGTGTCTGATCCCGTTGGTTCTATACAGCTGTGTCTGAGCCCGTTGGTTCCTTCAGGAACCCCAGTCAGGACTATACAGCTGTCTGATCCCGTTGGTTCCTTAAGGACCCCCAGTCAACACTATACAGCTGTGTCTGATCCCGTTGGTTCTATACAGCTGTGTCTGATCCTGTTGGTTCCTTAAGGATACCCAGTCAGGACTATACAGCTGTCTGATCCCGTTGGTTCCTTAAGGATCCCCAGTCAGGACTACACAGCTGTGTCTGATCCCGTTGGTTCCTTAAGGATCCCCAGTCAGGACTACACAGCTGTGTCTGATCCCGTTGGTTCCTTAAGGATCCCCAGTCAGGACTACACAGCTGTCTGAGCCCGTTGGTTCCTTACGGATCCCCAGTCAGGACTATACAGCTGTCTGAGCCCGTTGGTTCCTTACGGATCCCCAGTCAGGACTATACAGCTGTGTCTGATCCCGTTGGTTCTATACAGCTGTGTCTGATCCCGTTGGTTCTATACAGCTGTGTCTGATCCCGTTGGTTCTATACAGCTGTGTCTGATCCCGTTGGTTCTATACAGCTGTGTCTGAGCCCGTTGGTTCTATACAGCTGTGTCTGAGCCCGTTGGTTCTATACAGCTGTGTCTGATCCCGTTGGTTCTATACAGCTGTGTCTGATCCCGTTGGTTCTATACAGCTGTGTCTGATCCCGTTGGTTCCTTACAGATCCCCAGTCAGGACTATACAGCTGTGTCTGAACCCGTTGGTTCCTTAAGGACCCCCAGTCAGGACTATACAGCTGTGTCTGAGCCCGTTGGTTCTATACAGCTGTGTCTGAGCCCGTTGGTTCCTTACGGATCCCCAGTCAGGACTACACAGCTGTGTCTGATCCCGTTGGTTCTATACAGCTGTGTCTGAGCCCGTTGGTTCTATACAGCTGTGTCTGAGCCCGTTGGTTCCTTAAGGACCCCCAGTCAGGACTATACAGCTGTCTGAGCCCGTTGGTTCCTTAAGGATCCCCAGTCAGGACTATACAGCTGTGTCTGAGCCCGTTGGTTCCTTACGGATCCCCAGTCAGGACTATACAGCTGTATCTGATCCCGTTGGTTCTATACAGCTGTGTCTGATCCCGTTGGTTCTATACAGCTGTGTCTGATCCCGTTGGTTCCTTACGGATCCCCAGTCAGGACTATACAGCTGTCTGAGCCCGTTGGTTCCTTAAGGATCCCCAGTCAGGACTATACAGCTGTGTCTGATCCCGTTGGTTCCTTAAGGATCCCCAGTCAGGACTATACAGCTGTGTCTGAGCCCGTTGGTTCCTTAAGGATCCCCAGTCAGGACTATACAGCTGTATCTGATCCCGTTGGTTCCTTAAGGATCCCCAGTCAGGACTATACAGCTGTGTCTGAGCCCGTTGGTTCCTTAAGGATCCCCAGTCAGGACTATACAGCTGTATCTGATCCCGTTGGTTCTATACAGCTGTGTCTGATCCCGTTGGTTCTATACAGCTGTGTCTGATCCCGTTGGTTCCTTACGGATCACCAGTCAGGACAATACAGCTGTCTGAGCCCGTTGGTTCCTTAAGGATCCCCAGTCAGGACTATACAGCTGTGTCTGATCCCGTTGGTTCCTTACGGATCCCCAGTCAGGACTATACAGCTGTCTGAGCCCGTTGGTTCCTTAAGGATCCCCAGTCAGGACTATACAGCTGTGTCTGATCCCGTTGGTTCCTTAAGGATCCCCAGTCAGGACTATACAGCTGTGTCTGAGCCCGTTAGTTCCTTAAGGACCCCCAGTCAGGACTATACAGCTATGTCTGATCCCGTTGGTTCCTTAAGGACCCCCAGTCAGGACTATACAGCTGTCTGATCCCGTTGGTTCTATACAGCTGTGTCTGATCCCGTTGGTTCTATACAGCTGTGTCTGAGCCCGTTGGTTCTATACAGCTGTGTCTGAGCCCGTTGGTTCCTTACGGACCCCCAGTCAGGACTATACAGCTATGTCTGATCCCGTTGGTTCCTTAAGGACCCCCAGTCAGGACTATACAGCTGTCTGATCCCGTTGGTTCTATACAGCTGTGTCTGATCCCGTTGGTTCTATACAGCTGTGTCTGAGCCCGTTGGTTCCTTACGGATCCACAGCTTTTTATTTTTGCAGTCTTTTATATTATTATATAGCTGTTTTAATAACCAGACAGACGCTGGAAGAATCTGCACAGAAATGTATTCATATATGATGGACTAGTTTTATTGGTGATAACGCAGACCTGCCAACATGCATTGTACCTACCATAGGCTTCTATTTGGCACATTGTGGTTTTTGACTCAACCGGCTGAAGTTGGAGCTGAGCCAATCAGAGGAATTGGCTGAGGAGAAAACATCTCCAGCTCTCCTCCCCCCTGTGTTCATAGTAATGTTTTCCTCACTCCATCTTGATAGCAGCTCTTCACTTTGTCTGTCCATACCACTGATGTGTGAGGGGGAAAATGGAGAACCAACTGTTTGGCAAATACATTTTCCATAATTGTAAGTGTTAGTCAAGCACATAACCACTATTTAGCAGTTAGCTCCTTAGCTAAGGCGTCATTACGACTAAGGTAGTTAACTACAGTGTTTAGTCAACTAAGCGAGAACAATTTCTCTGCAATGGTAGTAGGCACAAGCACATTGACGAGCAACATGTGCTGTGTTGCAGTAGTTCAATGTTACTGAGTGTTATGCTAGTTCAGTGCTGCGCTAGTTCAGCGCTACGCTACTTCAGCGCTGCGCTACTTCAGCGCTACGCTACTTCAGCGCTGCGCTAGTTCAGCACTGCGCTACTTCAGCGCTGCGCTAGTTCAGCGCTACGCTACTTCAGCGCTGCGCTAGTTCAGCGCTACGCTACTTCAGCGCTGCGCTAGTTCAGCGCTGCGCTAGTTCAGCGCTGCGCTACTTCAGTGCGCGTCACTGTGAGGATGGAAACAGACATGGCAGAGAGCTGTTCTGCTAATACCGTCCTTCATTGAAAGTTATGTTAAAGTGTTAAAGATTAGCAGGCCTATGTTATTGAATCATTTGTGGATCTGTCCTCTTCAAATACCTGGTGGATGAGATCAGGGTCGGTGGATGAGGTCAGGGTCGGTGGATGAGGTCAGGGCCGGTGGATGAGGTCAGGGCCGGTGGATGAGGTCAGGGCCGGTGGATGAGGTCAGGGATAGAGATCTGGAACCAGCTCCTATAGGCCTAGCTCAATTTGTCGTCATATTCCATATATCCTACAGTCAACTAGACTACTACATTGCATCCATTAATTTAATTATTTAGAATTTTCTCCTCAAACAAATTTAAGAAGAAGCTAGTTTGCATTTTCACTAGACGATCCACCTTCATTACCCCTCAATTTAACCTAGAAAAAAAAACACCTCAATTTAATTATCAAACACAATACTTCTGTGTTTACTACAATATTTGATTTCATTTCTAGCTCTAGCCTGAGGGGAAAGTCGACTGACCCAATCTGGGCCTTCCCCTACACAACCTTAGTCCTACATCCGCACCACCTTGGCAGAAAATCCCAGGGAGAGCCCTGATTGTACATCTGACCGTATTTCTAGTTAGCTACTGAAGACCAGCCAATTACCAAGTACCCATAACAATCTATAGACTACCATGCCTACTGAGGCAGTCTTCTACCAACATCATTTGGATAAAAAAGGTGCCTATGACTTGAGCAGTGTGGGTGTCCGTTGTGCTGAATTATTCAAGGATAATGTGAGGATTGTTTTTGTTCATTTGAAAATGAACCCGGTTAAAGGAGTGCACTGTGAAGGGAATAGGGGGCCATGTGGGACTCAGGCAGTGGGGAGCCTGGTGATGCTACTGTATAGATGATGGCTTCTCTCTTGTAGTAATGCTAATGATAGGCCAGGGATCAGTGGTAGTAATGCTGTAATGCTAATGATAGGCTAGGGATCAGTGGTAGTAATGCTGTAATGCTAATGATAGGCTAGGGATCAGTGGTAGTAATGCTGTAATGCTAATGATAGGCTAGGGATCAGTGGTAGTAATGCTAATGATAGGCTAGGGATCAGTGGTAGTAATGCTGTAATGCTAATGATAGGCCAGGGATCAGTGGTAGTAATGCTAATGATAGGCTAGGGATCAGTGGTAGTAATGCTGTAATGCTAATGATAGGCTAGGGATCAGTGGTAGTAATGCTGTAATGCTAATGATAGGCCAGGGATCAGTGGTAGTAATGCTATAATGCTAATGATAGGCTAGGGATCAGTGGTAGTAATGCTGTAATGCTAATGATAGGCCAGGGATCAGTGGTAGTAATGCTATAATGCTAATGATAGGCTAGGGATCAGTGGTAGTAATGCTGTAATGCTAATGATGGGCTAGGGATCAGTGGTAGTAATGCTAATGATGATAGGCTAGGGATCAGTGGTAGTAATGCTAATGATAGGCTAGGGATCAGTGGTAGTAATGCTAATGATAGGCTAGGGATCAGTGGTAGTAATGCTGTAATGCTAATGATAGGCTAGGGATCAGTGGTAGTAATGCTATAATGCTAATGATAGGCCAGGGATCAGTGGTAGTAATGCTATAATGCTAATGATAGGCTAGGGATCAGTGGTAGTAATGCTAATGATGATAGGCTAGGGATCAGTGGTAGTAATGATATAATGCTAATGATAGGCTAGGGATCAGTGGTAGTAATGCTATAATGCTAATGATAGGCCAGGGATCAGTGGTAGTAATGCTATAATGCTAATGATAGGCTAGGGATCAGTGGTAGTAATGCTGTAATGCTAATGATAGGCCAGGGATCAGTGGTAGTAATGCTAATGATAGGCTATGGATCAGTGGTAGTAATGCTATAATGCTAATGATAGGCCAGGGATCAGTGGTAGTAATGCTGTAATGCTAATGATAGGCTAGGGATCAGTGGTAGTAATGCTGTAATGCTAATGATAGGCCAGGGATCAGTGGTAGTAATGCTGTAATGCTAATGATAGGCCAGGGATCAGTGGTAGTAATGCTGTAATGCTAATGATAGGCTAGGGATCAGTGGTAGTAATGCTGTAATGCTAATGATAGGCCAGGGATCAGTGGTAGTAATGCTGTAATGCTAATGATAGGCCAGGGATCAGTGGTAGTAATGCTATAATGCTAATGATAGGCCAGGGATCAGTGATCCTTCTGAGCTTCCTGCCTTCAGGTCGTCTATTTATTCACAATTGAAGGGGTTGCAAAATGTCCCTACATTTTCCAGGTTTTTCAGAAATCCCTGGGAGCCAGGTGGAGCTTGTTGTCATGGTGAAGGATGGTAGCATAAAGTCTAGTGATGCCACTGCTCATGAGTCAGGATTCCCAGCTCTGTTTGTGTGGGTCTTGCCAACTCTGTCATTATCATAAGACGGGGTTATTACCCTACGAGGTCCGGACTACTGCTGTTTTTCTGTTCTACCTGTTTGGCGGAATGAATACACCCTTGGTGTCCCAGGTCGAAATGAGTCCCTAACTAGAGGGGAAGAATGATACATAGCAGTTCAACTGGCTTTGAGGTCCAGATTTCAATTTGAGGGACATGGGCGTTATGACAAGATGGCACAAACAGATCTGGGATTCAGGCTAACCATGGTTTACCTTGGTGTCAATGGGAACAAGTAATATCTGGGATTCAGGCTAACCATGGTTTACCTTGGTGTCAATGGGAACAAGTAATATCTGGGATTCAGGCTAACCATGGTTTACCCTGGTGTCAATGGGAACAAGTAATATCTGGGATTCAGGCTAACCATGGTTTACCTTGGTGTCAATGGGAACAAGTAATATCTGGGATTCAGGCTAACCATGGTTTACCTTGGTGTCAATGGGAACAAGTAATATCTGGGATTCAGGCTAACCATGGTTTACCTTGGTGTCAATGGGAACAAGTAATCGCACATACATAACCACTATCTGGAGAGACCAGACTACAGCTAGACTGCCTAACAGACTGTCTTATAAGACTGATTCATTCATACATTTCTGCTTTTGTTTTGTTCTTAAACATGCTCTGTGCCAGGATTAGGATCCATTCCAGTCAATTCAGGAATTACACTGACATTCCAATTATCTTCAACGAGGAACATTTGGAATTGGAATTTGGTTTTACTTTCTGAATTAAAATGGAAATGGCCCAACGCTGATGGTAACCCTGAGACATGGCTGTAGGCTCCTTTTATGTTGCAAGTTGTGAGTGAGTAGTGTTTCAGTGCCTTTATGGTAGAATGTCATGTTGGTTGGGAGTTTTCAGAAACCACCTCCCCTTCTCTTCAAGCCTGGCCGGCTCACCTAGCTCTCTGGATTAGTGGACCCAAGGATCTAAACAGGGTCCTTGGGACGTCCAACTCTGTCAGCCCTTTGAAGGGGACATTCCAAACAGTTAAGGATTAGGGTTAATTGTTAGTGGACGGGACTGGTTCCTGGCCTTAGAAGTTGATCAGGCTGGTTGGCAGGTTCCCTCCAAGTGACTCAACACACCACCGTCTGCAGACTTAGATAAGAGGGAGCCACTGTCTATTTACTTAATAAAGCCTAGTATCCCACTTCACATAAAGTGTGTCTCATTGAGCTTAAAACACACCCCCTATCAAATTGAGAGCACTACAAATAAGTCTCTGCTACTTCCATGTATTAAAAGGGATTCTTCTGGATGTTGGCAACAAGACCCTTTATCTACTGACCTCTCAGAGTCAGATGAAGCCCTTTATCTACTGACCTCTCAGAGTCAGATGAAGCCCTTTAACTACTGACCCAGAGTCAGATGAGGCCCTTTAACTACTGACCCAGAGTCAGGTGAGGCCCTTTATCTACTGACCCAGAGTCAGATGAAGCCTTTTATCTACTAACCCAGAGTCAGATGAGGCCCTTTAACTACTGACCCAGAGTCAGGTGAGGCCCTTTATCTACTGACCCAGAGTCAGATGAAGCCCTTTATCTACTGACCCAGAGTCAGATGAAGCCTTTTATCTACTAACCCAGAGTCAGATGAGGCCCTTTATGTACTGACCCAGAGATGAACTCGTGGATAAACATTTTATGTCTCTGTGTCCAGTATGACGGAAGTTAGCCAATGCGAAGTCGCGTTAGTGCAATGACTGGAAGTCCACAGGAACAACTAGCATGCTAGCCCTGCTGAACACAGCCCTGCTTTAGGTTGTAGTCCCTGGGTGCATCCCAAATGGCACCCTATTCCTTATATGGAGCACTACTTTGGACCTGGGCCCGTAGGGGAATAGAGTGACCCTGGGCCCATAGTAGTGCACTATATAGAGAAAGGATGACCCAGTCTGTGTCTGTCAGGCTTGCAGTGCCAATGAGGAGGTTACAGAGGTCATCATCTCCAATTAGCCTTGTCTGCTCTGTCTGTATCCCCTTACTATTACTGTTATGTAATTAGTTACGTCAACGATCACTTTATGCCTCGGCTCCACTGTTTTATTTTTCATTCGCGCTGTACTGTGATTTGTATTTTTTTAATAATTAAACTGTTATCTCTGTCCACTACTTACAATTGAAAAGTGCAAATAAATACAATTAACTATTACAACTGAGGTAATGTGTGTGTCTGTGTGTGTATGGGGGGGGAATCTGTCTAAGCATGTCTTGTATGGTTTCAGGAACTCTGTCCAAGATGGACATTTTCTGATGGCAGAATAGACTTGACATGTTTTATTGGAGTACCGAAACAGGAAATGGAGATGCTTCTTTAGAGGAACAACGGACATAATCAGGATTGAAACCGGTTCAGGGAACATAACCGGAAAATAACACATTTTTTCAAGGAACTGAATGAGAACTGTTTAGGAACAGAACCGTTATTTTAAAGCATGGGAACCGGTTCATAATGTTATTTTACGTTCTGGGCATCTTTTTTCAGTTCCACAAAAAATGCAACAAAGTGTCCATGCAAAGTCCTCCCTCTGTCACTCAGGAACTTGTTCCAGTGTCTCCCTGCCCCTCCCCCTCCGCAGCACAGCCCACTGTAGCCCCTCCCCCTGTCAGGAACTTGTTCCAGTGTCTCCCTGCCCCTCCCCCTCCGCAGCACAGCCCACTGTAGCCCCTCCCCCTGTCACTCAGGAACTTGTTCCAGTGTCTGCCTGCCCCTCCCCTCCGCAGCACAGCCCACTGTAGCCCCTCCCTCTGTCACTCAGGAACTTGTTCCAGTGTCTGCCTGCCCCTCCCCTCCGCAGCACAGCCCACTGTAGCCCCTCCCCTGTCATTCAGGAACTTGTTCCAGTGTCTGTCTGCCCCTCCCCCTTCGCAGCACAGCCCACTGTAGCCCCTCCCTCTGTCACTCAGGAACTTGTTCCAGTGTCTGCCTGCCCCTCCCCTCCGCAGCACAGCCCACTGTAGCCCCTCCCCTGTCACTCAGGAACTTGTTCCAGTGTCTGCCTGCCCCTCCCCCTTCGCAGCACAGCCCACGGTAGCCCCTCCCTGTCACTCAGGAACTTGTTCCAGTGTCTGCCTGCCAGCTAGAAATCTTTACCAAGGGGTGTGTAGGCTACCTGCCCCTCCCCCTCAGGAGCACCACCTACTGTGGCCCCTCCCTCTCTGAAGCATAGCTGTAAACTACTAATGTTACAAGCCCCTCCCTCTCTGAAGCATAGCTGTAAACTACTGATGTTACATGAGTGATTCAGAAGATGGGGGGAGAGATTTTTAATTAGACAAGAATGGATGAACTTTTTCAAGGCTAGTTAGGGATATTATTATCACATTTCACATTGGATTTATTAACTACAAAAAAGTGAAGGTTTTTAATTCTGGTGCCGCTCAGCACACAGGAACTTGATAGCCAGCTAGCTCTGGTCCATCATTAAGCCAACTCTGAAGTTCAAAGGACATTCAAGGGTCCTCCACAGAAGCTGCTCCTCCATAGGTATAATTGTGTAGACCTAATTCAGATAATGCACGTCATAAGACTACCAGCGCTTCAAGGCTCCTCCTCCTACCCTCTCTCCCCACCTGCAAGATTTCAGTTTGGTCTCATGCCCTACACTTCTGTCCATCTCACATATAAACGACTCACTGAGCAATAGCTTGCCTTCTCCATGTAAACGACTCACTGAGCAATAGCTTGCCCTCTCCATGTAAACGACTCACTGAGCAATAGCTTGCAACGCTCTATGTAAACGACTCACTGAGCAATAGCTTGCCCTCTCCATGTAAATGACTCACTGAGCAATAGCTTGTCCTCTCCATGTAAACGACTCACTGAGCAATAGCTTGCCCTCTCCATGTAAATGACTCACTGAGCAATAGCTTGTCCTCTCCATGTAAACGACTCACTTAGCAATAGCTTGTCCCAGCTCCATGTAAACGACTCACTGAGCAATAGCTTGTCCTCTCCATGTAAACGACTCACTGAGCAATAGCTTGTCCTCTCCATGTAAATGACTCACTGAGCAATAGCTTGTCCCAGCTCCATGTAAACGACTCACTGAGCAATAGCTTGTCCCAGCTCCATGTAAACGACTCACTGAGCAATAGCTTGTCCCAGCTCCATGTAAACGACTCACTGAGCAATAGCTTGCCCTCTCCATGTAAACGACTCACTGAGCAATAGCTTGCCCTCTCCATGTAAACGACTCACTGAGCAATAGCTTGTCCCAGCTCCATGTAAACGACTCACTGAGCAATAGCTTGTCCCAGCTCCATGTAAACGACTCACTGAGCAATAGTTTGCCCTCTCCATGTAAACGACTCACGACTCACTGAGCAATAGCTTGCCCTCTCCATGTAAACGACTCACGACTCACTGAGCAATAGCTTGCCCGCTCCATGTAAACGACTCACTGAGCAATAGCTTGCAACGCTCTATGTAAACGACTCACTGAGCAATAGCTTGCCCTCTCCATGTAAACGACTCACTGAGCAATAGCTTGTCCTCTCCATGTAAACGACTCACTGAGCAATAGCTTGCCCTCTCCATGTAAACGACTCACTGAGCAATAGCTTGTCCCAGCTCCATGTAAACGACTCACTGAGCAATAGCTTGCCCTCTCCATGTAAACGACTCACGACTCACTGAGCAATAGCTTGCCCGCTCCATGTAAACGACTCACTGAGCAATAGCTTGCAACGCTCTATGTAAACGACTCACTGAGCAATAGCTTGCCCTCTCCATGTAAACGACTCACTGAGCAATAGCTTGCAACGCTCTATGTAAACGACTCACTGAGCAATAGCTTGCCCTCTCCATGTAAACAAACGACTCACTGAGCAATAGCTTGCCCTCTCCATGTAAACGACTCACGACTCACTGAGCAATAGCTTGCCCTCTCCATGTAAACGACTCACTGAGCAATAGCTTGCAACGCTCCATGTAAACGACTCACTTAGCAATAGCTTGCCCTCTCCATGTAAACGACTCACTGAGCAATAGCTTGTCCTCTCCATGTAAACGACTCACTGAGCAATAGCTTGTCCTCTCCATGTAAACGACTCACTGAGCAATAGCTTGTCCTCTCCATGTAAACGACTCACTGAGCAATAGCTTGTCCTCTCCATGTAAATGACTCACTGAGCAATAGCTTGTCCCAGCTCCATGTAAACGACTCACTGAGCAATAGCTTGTCCTCTCCATGTAAACGACTCACTGAGCAATAGCTTGTCCTCTCCATGTAAACGACTCACTGAGCAATAGCTTGTCCCAGCTCCATGTAAACGACTCACTGAGCAATAGCTTGTCCCAGCTCCATGTAAACGACTCACTGAGCAATAGCTTGTCCTCTCCATGTAAACGACTCACTGAGCAATAGCTTGTCCGCTCTCCATGTAAACGACTCACTGAGCAATAGCTTGTCCCAGCTCCATGTAAACGACTCACTGAGCAATAGCTTGTCCCAGCTCCATGTAAACGACTCACTGAGCAATAGCTTGTCCTCTCCATGTAAACGACTCACTGAGCAATAGCTTGTCCGCTCTATGTAAACGACTCACTGAGCAATAGCTTGTCCCCGCTCTATAGGAAGCTGCTCTGATTGGTGAAGTAATTTCATGTCGAGCTAAAAGTTAAAAAAAATAAAAATAATATTAAAGAGGTTTAAAAAGGAACATAAAGGAACAATATAAACTGGTGCTATTTTGGTTGGAACCTGTTCAGAACTTTATTTTGCTGGTCGGAACAGTGGAACAGAACAAAGAAAATAATGGTTCTGTTCAGAACTTTACTTTGCTGGTCGGAACAGTGGAACAGAACAAAGAAAATAATGGTTCTGTTCAGAACTTTATTTTGCTGGTCGGAACAGTGGAACAGAACAAAGAAAATAATGGTTCTGTTCAGAACTTTACTTTGCTGGTCGGAACAGAACAAAGAAAATAATGGTTCTGTTCAGAACTTTACTTTGCTGGTCGGAACAGTGGAACAGAACAAAGAAAATAATGGTTCTGTTCAGAACTTTATTTTGCTGGTCGGAACAGTGGAACAGAACAAAGAAAATAATGGTTCTGTTCAGAACTTTATTTTGCTGGTCGGAACAGTGGAACAGAACAAAGAAAATAATGGTTCTGTTCAGAATGAAACGATTGTAAAATAATTTAGGTTTCAACCCCTGGTCATAATATAATCAACCTTCAACCCACTGGCTGGAGATAATGATATACCCTAATATACAGTATCCCATAATGCACTAGGATGTAGTCCTATATAATATACAGTATCCCATAGTACACTAGGATGTAGTCCTATATAATATACAGTATCCCGTAGTCCTATATAATATACAGTATCCCATAATGCACTAGGATGTAGCCCTATATAATATACAGTATCCCATAATGCACTAGGATGTAGTCCTATATAATATACAGTATCCCATAGTGCACTAGGATGTAGTCCTATATAATATACAGTATCCCATAGTGCACTAGGATGTAGTCCTATATAATATACAGTATCCCATAGTACACTAGGATGTAGTCCTATATAATATACAGTATCCCGTAGTCCTATATAATATACAGTATCCCATAATGCACTAGGATGTAGCCCTATATAATATACAGTAT